>NC_140451.1:29642219-29924719 GCF_963576455.1 Neolamprologus multifasciatus
AGTATCTTTAGAATTATCAAACTATTATCTCTCTGACTTTTAATCTTTGGTTTTGTTTATGCTTGCAGAAGCGAGTAAAGAAGGAAAACAAGAATGGATGAAAAGAGTGAAAACAGAATTTCAAAATGGCCCACTTGCATCAAATGCTGTGTTTGGCCTTATTTTGATGGTCCTGGAAAGGTTGGTGGAGACAGAGTTTGAGTGTCCCTGTAAAAAGACGGGCACGAATGGTGGGTTTGTGGCTGCATTCTTCTTTATTCCAATGATTTTGGCCTTTGTGCTGATGGCTTCAGTTCAAGAACCGAAGTGCTCACGTGACAAAGACAATGCAAAGAGAATCTTTCACTGCTGCGTCCCTGCATTTGTGTGGATGATCCTGTTGGTCGTTGATGGCCGCTACATTGCTTGTGCAATGACTGATTGGAAAGGCAGGTATGTAACTGCTGACAAAGCTGCCCCACTGAAGTGGTGTGAACCAGAAAATGGTACCTCATATCAGGATAGACTGAACAAATCTCAGGACTGGTACTTTCACTCTCAGGTAAGTAAAATTTGCGTTTTTTTAAAGTGGTAAGGAAAATTGATATGTAAAATGAAATAATGTGCTCCCTACAAAATGTGGTAATACACCATTTATGACAGGTTTGATTCTAAATGGTTTTTTTTTTCATTCTTTATCTCTGTTCCTTGTTTTAGTGGGTTGGACTTGGCTTGGTCTTGGTCTTTGGCTTGGTCTTCTTGGTCTACCTGATCAGAAAATGCATCATGAAAAAATCTCCTGAACAAGAGCAATCCAATCCTCCTGCACAAAGTCAACCCAGTCTCCATGCTCCTCCAGGTACCTGCTCACTTTAACCTGTATTCAGTAGAAATGATAACAATGATTACTAAAACAATTTACAACCTTTTTGTCTTTAAATGTCATGAATTTCACACACAAAAAGTATTACTGGAATGTTATGATATGATATTAATTGACATTAATTAAGTGACATTGTTGACTGTATCCTGATTGTATATTATTTTTTTAAGTAATAATGAGAAATTATTGTGTTTTATGCTTTGGTTTGCACACATGTGCTGGCAGAAGGGCAGGAGAGAAAGATGATGATGATTCTAAGGGCCCATGAGTAAGAGTCCATTAGTCATTATTATTATGAAAATTAATAACTGATCACCAAAAATAATGTTTGCTTCACAGTGTCCCTCACCTGACCCTGAGCGCTCGACCTGTACCTCTGCAGGAGAAGGAGACAATAGAATAGCTATATTGAAAGTGAAGTCTGTGTTTCAAAAAAGAAAAGTGAGACCGGTGGAAATTACACTCATAGGAAGTCTCCATGAAAGACTTTCCTAGTGTTAGTTTGCTTAATTTCTAATGCAAAATAATGTTTTGTGTTATTTTAGCCAACATGTAATCAGTGCAGACAGACCCTTTGTACATATGTATACTAAAATACTTTTTCCTGCATCTGCCAACCTGCTGCCAAACAGATGAAACTATCCCACTCCGCTACCGCAGTCCTGACACCAACCCCACTGATATGTGAAGAAGCATAGGTGAGTTATTTTATGTCAAACAATGTTTCTAACTGGCAGGAAGCCGCTTGGGAACTTTATTTATTTTTTAATAGTTTTGATAATAATAATAATAATAATAATAATAATAATAATAATAATAATAATACATTATAACCCACACAGAGGATTTTTGGACAAGCGTGTACTGTTTTGCATATATTTAGCACAATTCAGTAAGATGTTTTACGCCATTTAAAAGTTACAAATATTTGTAGTCGGTGTACAGTACTAATCAATGTTCAAAAAAGATATGTAACAAATGGCGTGCACATATCTCATCAAGCTTGCAAAAAATAAAAATAAATCTATTTATCAAAGCAAAATATTGATTTTGGAATATTAAAGTGGTGGGCCCAAAGTGATATATTTTTGTTTCCTTAGGTGTGTCATCCTTCATTCAGTAGCCAAGAGAATATTGGAGGCCAAGAGATAAAAGTCCACGTTTTGAGAGGTGGAGGTGGAAATGGTCAGACGTATATCAACTAGAGATGGCACGATACCACTTTTTTATGTCCGATACCGATACCGATATCATAAATTTGGATATCTGCCGATACCGATATGAATCCGATATAGTGTGTTTTTTAATCAATAAAACGTTTTTTTAATATCTTGCTGCATTTTGTGTAAGTTTATACTCAAGTTTAAATAAATAACTAAAGCTATTCTGTTATACCTGTATGTAAAAAATACACTGCACTATATTTCATAGTTCAGCAACACTGATCAATCTAATAAACTTAAACCTACTCTATCCTCCCTATTCTGGTATTTTAAAGAGTACTTAGCAGAAATATTAAGCAACCTAACTAATAGGGTTGCAAACTCCCAGCAAAAAAAAAAGGGAACCACCCTCCACCTCATGATGCTTAATCGATGTAATCAAATTGAATTTGATGCAGGGGGGGAAATGCACAGAAATAAATTATTTTTCAAGAATAATTAAATAGATTCAACATCTTTCTTCAACAGAATTGCAGACTGCACAGATGGTATCTTCCCAAAGGAAAAAGTAGTATAGCTTACTAGGGTATATTAGACTTAACAGTTACTATATACAGTAATGGACTTCTATATATTTTACATCAGATTAAAACTTTGGGTGTAAGAGTCAGATAATTATTTATTAAAAGCTAGACATTTTAAATGAGAATAAGAAAGAAAAGTATGTCTTTGTGCCCCCTTTTGCCTGTTCATGCCCTATCGGCCCCCCTGGCTAAACTTTGCTAGATCCGCCCCTGCACAGTTACCAGCCGTCAGCTGCGTAGAAAAAGATCCTGGTGTAGAAAGTAATATTAAATAAATTCTAACAACAGCTTATCAAGCTTAAACGTGCTGCTGTTGTTCAGCCGCTGGTTTCCTCTTTTTGGTGAGAAGTGGGCCAAAAACTAAGAAGAGAGACGGACTCGCGACAGAAAAGCCGATCAGCTGATCATTAATCAGTTTCACGATTGAAGTCGCAGCACGAGAGAGAGAGAGAGGCAGTCGCTCCATATATCGGTTGTTAAGCTTAATGTGGGAATGCTTTACAAACATTCAGAGATGAACTTACACACTTGCTTTACTTCTCTCTGGGAAAACTTCCTTGGAGATGAAATGCTGGTTTGCTAGCTAGGCTACAAACACACACAGCCGCTCTATCACGTGACCACACTGCACCAACATGCTACGGTTATGAGCCGAGTTACGCCGTGTAGCAAGTTTTGTGAGGTGCTTTTTTGATATTTAATGGATAAGATTACATTTTTTTATTTCTCTCCGATATCCGATCCAGTAATTTGGGTCAGTATCGGACATAGGTAATATCGGATCGGTCCATCTCTAATATCAACTAGGAAATTGTAATTTTCATCTGCTTAGGATGGTTGTGTTTGGGACTTTAATAAACTTTTACTTACTTTTTTTCTGCAGGATATTGCATCCACACAGCCTTGCTTCCCCTTTTCTCATTTTTTCTATTTGATTAAAGAAATGCAAAGTCTATATGTGTGTTCACAAGTTAAAACTGTCTTTTCATCCTACAAGTTAACAAACTTTTGATAAATCTTTAGATTTAGGTAGCTTAGATGCTGTTGAAGTGCAGACTTTCAGCTTTAATTCAGTGGGTTGAAAAAAAAGATTTGATAAAAGGAACTAAAGGATTTCTTGACACTCTTCATTTCAGAGGCTCAAAAGTAATTGGACAAATTAAATAACTAAAAATAAAATGTTCATTTCTAATACTTAGTTGAAAATGCTTTCCTGGTGTGGAGATACAGAAATCATTTTACTGCTACAATATAACCTGCATCATTAACATTGCATTAATAATATAATCTACAGCATTGATATTGCATTAAAGATGTTTATTAAAGTCACTGGTACCATATTAACCTTTTATTACAGGTGCAACCATAATTATTTTATACACACATTGCATGTTTGTGCTCATTGAGAATGGATGCTCAGTCTATTAAAGAAGGTTTCAAGCTTTGTGAAGCGCTATGTCTTCACAATCGATTGTGTAGGTGACTTGGAGCACAGAAGGATTGCATACACGCTTACAAAACACATATAATCCAGAAACCTGCCAGGCCGAAGGCCTGAAATTCATTTAGCTTCTAGCTGCATTTCAGTTTGCTCAGTAACAGATGACAGAAGACGAGTCAAGAAAAAGGACAAGCCCTCAGGGACCATCTAGGCTTGCAACTTATTGCCATGTATGGAAAAAGGAACTTCTGTGTCTGTTTTTAGAGATTTAAGATGAACCATTTACTGTAATCGATGTATTTGATGTGTAATTGACGCGAAAAGGGGCGTAAACCCTGATGTTATAAAAGCATTTTCAAGTGTATTCTTAGCAGGAGACGTATGCTAATGTGATGCTGTGTACTTCTTCTCCTGCGTGTGTTTTAATAAACTCGTTGTTTGATTGCACTCTTCTGGGCCTCTGTTGGTTTGTTCCATTGCTCAACATTTTTGAATTCGGGACACTGGCAATGACACCTTTATTACACAAGTATGAGGGAGAGCACAACACTAACAAGGAGAAACACCGGGCTTAAATACATTGACAGATAATGAGGAGAATGAGACACAGAAGGAGAGCACAGCTGGGAATAATTAGGCAGGACGAAACAAGGGAAGCAAAACTAGAAACACTGACATGAGACACGGACCATCCATCCATCCATCCATCCATCTTCATCCGCTTTATCCGGGGCCGGGTCGCGGGGGCAGCAGCCTAAGCAAAGAGGCCCAGACCTCCCTCTCCCCAGCCACCTCCTCCAGCTTGTCCGGGGGAACACCAAGGCGTTCCCAGGCCAGCCGAGAGATATAATCTCTCCAGCGTGTCCTGGGTCTGCCCCGGGGCCTCCTCCCGGTGGGACATGCCTGGAACACCTCACCCAGGAGGCGCCCAGGAGGCATCCTTGTCAGATGCCCAAACCACCTCAGCTGGCTCCTTTCGATGTGGAGCAGCAGCGGCTCTACTCTGAGCCCCTCCTGGATGGCCGAACTTCTCACCGTATCTCTAAGGGAGAGGCCAGCCACCCTTCGGAGGAAGCTCATTTCCGCCGCTTGTATCCGCGATCTCGTCCTTTCGGTCACTACCCACAGCTCGTGGCCATAGGTGAGGGTAGGGACGTAGATCGACCGGTAAATTGAGAGCTTCGCTTTTACACTCAGCTCCCTCTTCACCACGACAGACCGGTGCAGCGTCTGCATTACTGCAGCTGCAGCCCCAATCCGTCTGTTGATCTCCGGCTCCCTTCTCCCATCACTCGCGAACAAGACCCTGAGATACTTGAACTCCTCCACTTGGGGCAGGAACTCATCCCCGACCTGGAGTGGGCACTCCACCCTTTTCCGGCTGAGAACCATGGCCTCAGATTTGGAGGTGCTGATCCTCATTCCCGCTGCTTCACACTCGGCTGCGAACCGCTCCAGTGCGAGCTGGAGGCCCTCACCCGATGAAGCCAACAGAACCACATCATCCGCAAAGATCAGAGATGAGATTCTGAGGCCACCAAAGCGAAAGCCCTCCACCACTTGGCTGCGCCTAGAAATCCTGTCCATAAAAATTATGAACAGAACCGGTGACAAAGGGCAGCCCTGGCGGAGCCCATCACCCACCGGGAACGAGTCCGACTTATTGCCGGCAATGCGAACCAAGCTCTTGCAACGGTTGTATAGGGATCGAATGGCCCGTAGCAATGGGCCAGACACCCCATACTCCAGCAACACCTCCCACAGGACACCCCGAGGGACACGGTCGAATGCCTTCTCCAAGTCCACAAAACACATGTAGACTGGTTGGGCAAACTCCCATGCACCCTCAAGTATCCTCGAGAGGATGAAGAGCTGGTCCAGTGTTCCGCGACCAGGACGAAAACCGCATTGTTCCTCCTGCATCCGAGGTTCGACTAGCGGACGAACTCTCCTTTCCAGCACCCTGGCATAGACTTTCCCGGGGAGGCTGAGGAGTGTGATCCCCCTGTAGTTGGAACACACCCTCCGGTCCCCCTTCTTAAAGATGGGGACCACCACCCCGGTCTGCCAATCCACGGGTACTGCCACTGATCTCCACGCAACATTGCAGAGGCGTGTCAACCAGGACAACCCTACAACGTCCAGAGCCTTCAGGAACTCGGGGCGGACCTCATCAACACCAGGGGCTCTGCCACCAAGGAGTTGTTTAACTGCCTCAGTGACCTCGCCCCCGGAAATTGGCGGGTCATTCCCCTCATCCCCAGACTCTGCTTCCTCCTCGGAAGACGCGTCAGTGGGATTAAGGAGGTCCTCGAAGTATTCCTTCCACCGCCTGACAATTTTCTCAGTCGACGTCAGCAGCGCTCCGCCAGCACTATACACAGTGCAGGTAGAGCACCGCTTTCCCCTCCTGAGACGCCTGACGGTTTGCAGAACCTCTTCGAGGCAGTCCGAAAGTCTTTTTCCATGGCCTCTCCGAACTCCTCCCACACCCGAGTTTTTGCTTCAGCCACTGCCCGAGCCACCCTCCGCTTGGCCTGTCGATACCTGTCGGCTGCCTCCGGAGTCCCACAGGCTAACCAAGCCCGATAGGACTCCTTCTTCAGCCTGGTGGCTCTCTTCACCTCTGGTGTCCACCATTTGGTTCGGGGATTACCACCACGGCAGGCACCAACCACCTTGCGGCCGCAGCTCAATGCAGCAGCTTCGGCAATGGAGGCGCTGAACATGGTCCATTCGGACTCAATGTCCCCCGCCTCCCTCGGAATGCTGTTGAAGCTCTGCCGGAGGTGTGCGTTGAAGATCTCACGGACTGGGGCCTCTGCTAGTCGTTCCCAGCACACCCTCACTACGCGTTTAGGTGCACCAGGTCTGTCCAGCGTCCTCCCCTGCCACCTGATCCAACTCACCACCAGGTGGTGATCAGTTGACAGCTCAGCCCCTCTCTTTACCCGAGTGTCCAGAACATATGGTCGCAGGTCTGGTGATACAATTACAAAATCGATCATCGACCTACGGCCTAGAGCGTCCTGGTGCCACGTGCACTTATGGACACTCTTATGTTCGAACAAGGTGTTCGTTATGGCCAAACTGTGATTAGCACAGAAGTCCAATAACAAAGCACCACTCGGGTTCAGATCAG
This sequence comes from Neolamprologus multifasciatus, assembly GCF_963576455.1. NCBI lineage: Eukaryota > Metazoa > Chordata > Actinopteri > Cichliformes > Cichlidae > Neolamprologus > Neolamprologus multifasciatus. The sequence goes on from NC_140451.1 coordinate 29,649,412, forward strand.
GGAGGCCGTTCCTCCCAATCACGCCCCTCCAGGTCTTGCTGTCGTTACCCACGTGAGCATTGAAGTCTCCCAGCAGGACAACAGAGTCTCCAGGTGGAGCACCTTCCAGCACCTGATAATGATATAACGTCCCTTTAAAAAGACATAGGCCCTTTGAAAAAAAAATTGTCACATGTTAAGTAGCTGAAACCCCTAAACAATCCATCCAATTTCAATGTGGATACCTTCAAATGACAGCTGAGAGTCTACACATTATGTCCACATCTGTTATATAACTATAATTGGAATATGTTTTGGTTAACAGGTAAAAAAAACAAACAACAACAACTTGTGTCCAAATATATATTAACCTAACTGTAAATGGCACTTCAATCTTGATAGATCAAAATGACATAACAGGAAACCAGTGAAAACCAAAATCACAACAAAAATAACAGTTAAATTGAATCACATGCTGATCCTATTTATGTCATAATGTGGCTCATTAATGTGGCTCTCTATGTGACACTAGATCCTGGGGAATCCTATCCTGAATCAAGGGATCCCTTGGACAATCTGTGGCACAATTTGGCAGCATCAAATGCATAAAACAAAAAGTGCCAGAAGCTGTCAAATGGATTCAGGTGTGGGGAAAGTGAGGGCCTGAGATCAATGCTTTCACCATCCGGAAACTACCTACACACTCTGGCTACAAGAGACCTGTACAAGGAAGAACTCAGGGATATGGAATAGAATAGAGTAGAATAGAATAGAATATCTCTTTATTGCATTTTACATGTATAACAAAATTATGGACCAGGACTCATAATGGGTCTGAGGATTTACCAGAAGTTAAGGTACTGTTGGCTGACACACTGAGGTCTGTGCAACCCTTCAAAGATATGTTTTCTCAGACTATCACCGGACCACTTGTAAAACCAGTTATGCTAAAAGAAGCATAACTATCTTCATTTTTCTAAGGAATGCACAAAAATGTTCTTAGAGGCTCTTACATAATTGTAAAATAAAACTAGACTGATTATCAAATTTAACAGCAACAAGGGGCAGGAGAAAAGGGATGTTATTGAAGTCTTAAAAAGAAAATGAAACTAAACCAGTCAGTTATAAAAATGAGTTCAGAGTGCAGAGCATCTAAAAAGAGCCCTGCATTAAAGCACTGACAGGTTGGTGTGATATAGTTTAGTCTTTAAATATGTATTGCTGTTGTGGTTTGTACATCAGTAGCACAGCATAGGAACATGTATATTAAGTTATGTCAACATTCCAAATATAGACTAAATCAAAGTTAACAAAATGATTAAAAAAGAACAAGTTATAGTTCATATCTTTATTATAAGATGTAAGTCTGTATTAATACTTTTAGTCCATGTTGGTTAATGAACAACATTAGTTGCAGGTCTGATTAAATGCTAAACAGAAGCAGAGAAATGGTTCTAATAAAAATGCAACTTAGATTTCCACTGTTGGTTATTATTATTAAAATCAACTTTCTTCTTTCACACTAACTTTCTCAAAATAAAAAGCTTTTTTAGTAGTTGTAGGCTTTTTCACCTCAGTTCATTTGTAAATTCTGAGCAGTACAGTCAGAGCAAAGACATTAAATCATTTGTTTAATCATTTGTTAAAAGATAAATTTGATCTTTTTTCTTCTTTTGCAGATACAAGTAAAGAGATGTCAAAACGCTGGTATTCCACCTTGAGAGAAACAGTTAAAAGTCCTAATGTTTGTCCTAATATGGTTGTCAGTGTGCAGAAAGAACTAGAGGACGAGAAGCTTTATTTTCAGGTTTAGAAGTGCAGACATGAGACGCAGGAAGCAGCCTCGTCGTCAATTTTCCATTGCACACAAGAAACTACAACTTCCTGCCCCAGGGCGGATGTGGCTACAATGTAGCTGCCATCACCATCGTGTGAATGTGTGTGTGAATGTGTGGATGACTGAATGTGTAAAGCGCTTTGAGGTCCTTATTGACTAGTAAAGCGCTGTACAAATTCAGGCCATTTACCATTTCTGTTCTTATAAGTTTAGCAGAACTGCTGACTTTTGCTTTTGTACATGTTGAGGTGTTAAAAGGTCATGCCTAAATGGAGTGACTTGAGATGTCATTGAAAGGTCGCATCCTGTACTGTCTTGATCAGGCTGTGTGCAGGCAGGAATTGGACCCAAACGCAAACTCACGGGAAACAGGACTGAACTCAAACTACAGCTTTATTGCTGACAGAAGGGAAAGGCGATACTGAAACTAAACTGGAAGATTCTAAGGGAACTGAGTCACGAGGAAACACACGGTGGGCCACACAGTTAACTAAGAACGCTGGGTCAAAATGACCCAGGACCATGACATGTACAGGGCAACTGAAAAGTTTGATAAGTAACCATGCCATATATGGTGTCAGGAACACACACGCATATACACACACAGACAAGCTTACACATGCGTGCCTTAAAACGGTCATGTGGTTACCCAAACTGTGTATAACTGCTGTCGATAAACAGAGCAAAAGAGGGAAGTCAGGTTTGAAGTTGTTGCTTGGATGGGCGAGTGGCAACACTGCTCTCCAGGACGTTGTTTCATTGCCAACAAAACCAAAAGAGCTCTGAGTGTGTGTTTGTTGGCAGTGACAGGTTTCTGAGACAGCGAGAGCTGGGAGTTTAGACCTAACAATTATTAAAACGTTAGAGTGATTGCATAGATCTTTTACAAAAGGGGCACATCAGTACATTGTACAGTTATCCAACATTGGTTGCATTTTATTCTCAATTTATATTCACTATATTCACTGAATAAAAATATGATGATAATAGGAAATCATTAATTGTGTTATATGTTTATTAGGTGTATGATCACATGATGTGATGCATGCAAATAGTGTCTTATCTTGTAAGCGTCTTTCTTTTGGAATTTATTATTCTTAATCTCTAAAATAGATGCTTACAGTTGTGATGGATGGTTTTACAAACCACAGACAACAAAATAATGAGTTCATTGTTCTACACAAATCTAAAATTAAATAAAAAGACAAATTGAAAATGTATAGCAGTGCTTTTTCAGTGGTCAACATGATGCATGTGACATTTGCAAACAAACAGTCAACATTATTGGGACTATTTTAAAATTGTAAAACATTGTCTATATGGAAGCAAAGATATGCCTACACCATTGTCTAATATCTTATTCATTTTGAATACTAGAGTTAAGGGCATAGCAACTTTGACTGATAGGTGTACTGCCACAGTCAGCTGTAGCCGACAAGCTGTCACACCAGGTATGTGTATGGTATCCAAATGAAGTAAATCACTGATATAAAGCAAGTATGTACACTGTAAAAATGTTACTTACACATCACACACATCTGCAGATGCTGTGGCTGTGCTTTACATTTGGAGCTGATTTCACCTGCAATTACTCATTTTAACACAAATACATCAAAACTGAAAGACTAGTCATACTCATTATATTTTATTCTTTATTTTATTTTAAATCAGTTGATTAAATAAAAATAAGAGATTTGGAAAGGTGACTATTTATACAGAAATTCACAAGGTAAAAACTCAACAATAAGACAGCAATTCCAAGAGAGGAGACAGTGAGGTGAAAAGACTCAAAATGAAGGAAACACTGACAGAAAAAGTTTGGATTACTGACAAACTTACAGACTTTGTTTTCAGGGTGAGATCCATTCAAACAAAGCCAACATGACTGAAACAGAATCCCAATAAACAAATTAACTGCTAGAGTGGTTCATTTTCATTTAAACTATATTTGAACATAATGAGAAGCAATGACAGGTAGTGCCACCTGGTGGATAGTGGAGGGTATGCATAACCATGAAGACAAAAATGAAAAACCTATATATTTGCAATATATATTTCATAGTATATGTTAGGAATACAAACATTTTCATTAGCCTCCCTATGGAGTATATGTATATATATATATATATATATATATATATATATATATATATATATATATATATATATATATATATATATATATATATATATATATATATATATATATATATATATATACACATATATATAAATTCCCCTCTCACCCCTGTTGGTGGTCTATTCTTGAAGCCCTCTACCAGAGGCCTGGAGGTTTGAGGGTCCTGCACAGTATCTTAGCTGTTCCTAGGACTGCACTCTTCTGGACAGAGACCTCAGGTGTTGTTCCTGGGATCTGCTGGCGCCACTCGCCTAGCTTGGGAGTCCCCGCACCTTGTCCTCCTATTACCACTGGGACAACTGTTACCTTCACCCTCCACATCTCTTCGAGTTCTTTTCCCAGCCCTTGGTATTTTTCCAGCTTCCCGTGTTCTTTCTTCCTGATCTCACCATCATTCGATATCACTACATCTATCACTAAAGCTGTTTTCCTCTACTTATCCACCACTCTTATGTCCGGTTGGCTAGCCATCAGCAGTTTGTCTGTGAGTATCTGGAAGTTCACAGGGGTTGTTAGCTTGGTCATCGACCACCGTAGGATAGTCTGCTGTTATGTGCTGGATCAGGGGCATCTTTACACAGACTGCACCCGGGGTCTTGCCTGCTGTGATAGACTTCAGCCTCTATGGATCTTGTGCTCCAAGCTTGTTCCTGTGCTGCCATGATTAGTGCCTCTGCGCTGTCCTTCAGTCCAGCTTTGTCCAACCAATGGTAGGATTTCTGGATGTCAGCCACTTTCTATATCTGCTGGTGGTAAAAACCGTGCTGGGTCCTGTCATGATGGTATTCTTTTCTGTGCCTCAATCATGCATTGAACTATGTGCCTGTTCATCTTACCTGCTATGATTGTTTGTGCAAACAAACAAGGAGTTTGACTCCAGCTGACTTTGCTCTCTGCATACAAAAATAAACGTTTTAAATAGGCAATTTTAAATAGGAAATATAGAAACAGACATATATACACAAGCAGAAGGTAAATACAAGGAGAAAATAAAAAGTAAGAAAAATACAAGTTACAGAAAGTCTTACGAAATTACAACTAACTACAACTGTGCATGAATGACAGATATGATAATAATAATAATAACTTTATTTATAAATCACCTTTAAACAAAGTGCTGTACAGCTATTTGAAACTAAAAAGATAAATAAAAATAAAAAAACCACAATACAAGTTAAAAACAGGAAGAATTTAAAAACTAGAAGGCATAAAAGTGGAACATAAAGGTGTAAAAGGTCGGCGAGGTATGAAGGTGCCAATCCATTTAAAGCTTTGTAGGTGAGCAGCAGGAGCTTAAAATCTGCTCGAACCTGACAAGGTAGCCAATGAAGAGATCTCCGTACAGGGGCGTGTCAACTTAGAACAACCTGGATTTACCCTAGTTATTAATTTTAATGATTCCCATAACTTTGGGCTTTTTGTCATGGCCCTGGGATCATGTGTTATTTTTTAGTTTAATGAATATTATGAGTTCTATTCGTCTTTCTTGATCGTTTATGGTTGTGTCTATAGTGTAATCTGCTAAAGGGTGCAGCATCGGAAGGGAATAAGCGTCGAAGGCGTTTGGAAAGGGAGGGGGGATGAGTGTGTGCAAATGAGATATGAACTGGCAACAGAGCAGATCAACTCATGAGAAAAATGTTTACTGAGGTCATAGAGCAAAGGAGACCATGGTTGTATAGACTTCACCACAAGAGGACTTCATTTTGCAATCATGAGTCCCCCCCTGCTGGTCATAAGAAGAATAGTGAACCGTCATTTTTATCCCTCAGCCTGGAAAGGCTGATGGGGTATTGTCTAGCAGCATAGATATGCAAGTTTTGTGATGTGACATGGGACTTTGAAAAGGCTCAGGGGCAGCACTGGTGAACGCCAGGATTGGTCTAATAGCCAGCACTGCAAACTGGCTTCACTTTTAAGCTGTGCCCATATTCTATAAACAGTCTATGGGCAAAATGCACTGATGTAGTACTAAACTGTCACACTGTCAGCTAACCTGAATAGAAAGGTGTCTCAATTACTCTAAAAGTTGCACAGAAATATTTGCAGAGGCACAATAACACATATCTTGTAAAAGAATGTTTCTCAACATTAAATATGAAGTGAAACTACAAAGAGAAGAAGAGGGGCGTGTCTCAATATGGTTTAGAAGAAAATCCGGCCAATCATTTCAAAGTGGAGAGCATCTAAAAAGCAGTGGAGTATATCTGGAATGGCTGAAAGGCCAAAAGGTTGGTGTATTTTCATTGACCAGTTTAAAAACCGTTGTTGAATTTCTTGCTACTAAAATTATAACAACTAGAGAAAAAAAATACTTAAGACTGCTTCTCTTCTACTGACCTCAGTATTAGACCCCATTACTGCATTTCATCTATCTTAACCATCTCACTGTACTACATTATTCCAATGGAGCACATTGCTCTCAGACTGTGGGCTTACTTTGTGCTTCCTAGAGTTTCCGAAAGCAAGAATCTTCAGTTCTTCTGTGGAACCAGATTCCTTAGGTTTCCTTTTGATAAAATTTATAGTTACAGCTGAATTAAGTGACTCTGACCACCGATTAGATAGGCTGCTGGAGGACTTTCCATCACGTACTATGCACTTCTTCTCTACTCCCCATGTCTTTATATGCTTGTACTGCATGTTATTCACTCTGCCTCACAGTTTGCATTGTTTCCTTGTCTCTCTGTGTCTCGTTTTTTGTATTTTCTTCCCCCTCGGCCCCCAACTAGTTGTGAAGATGGCTGCTCCTTCCCTGAGCCTGGTTCTGCCAGATTTTCTTCCGAGTAAAGAATTGTTTTTCCTTCCCATCATGGCGAGTGCTGCTCATAAAGGATTGTCTCATTATCTAATATTGCAGGATCTTTGCATTACAACACAAAGAAACTTGAGGTGGCTGTTGTGGCATTATGTTGGTGCCATGGAAACAGAATTTAATTGAGTGTTGGACCCTCCCCTGGTGGACACTGTAAAATATAATACAGCCTCAAAGTATATTGATGAAGAATTCTATTTTATTATTATGGCTGTTTCTTTTACAGTCTGTTATGCATTGTGGGTTTTTGGTTTTTTTTTGGTTTTTTTTGCTAACTCCTTTATACTTATTTCTTAGAACAACTTATTTTCTTTGCTGTGTTTTTGATATGATTGTTTTCATATTTGTAGATAAAATAAAAACCACGTTTTGAACAGTACACATGTCCCCGTTAGTCCTTTGCCTACTCGGCCCCTCACACATCACTGCTTCCTTACAATGATACTGTCTTTTATCAGCATGACTGTCCTGAATTGATGATGAATTAGTGTATTTTTATCACTTTTGTCCTTTTCATTTATTTGTTTTTTAAAGATGTATTTGTATGTGTAGGTTTATTGTGACATTAAATTGAACCTATCAGCCTCTCAGAGGCTTGCTATTTTCTGCCTTACCTTATTTCCATCTGAGGTTCAGAACATTATGCCCCTCTATCTTTCAACAATGAAGTATCATAAAAGGCATTTTGTTGTGTATTACCTTCACGGGCCAGCAGGTGTCTCCAAATCCTCATCAACTTGTTCTGGGTGTCCCAGCTTCTCTTTCAAAACCAACATAGTTTATGGAGAGGTGTAATGCGGGCAAAGAAAAGGGCTCTTCTAATTAGATTTTCCATCAACTAGATCCTTAAATAATGTAATGAGTTTACAGCCTAAGAGTTCAAACACTAAATTTACTCAGCCTTCTGTCTCCAGGCAGCATACAGAGACATTGTTTGAAGACAAATCCAGTCACGTCTCTGCTCTTACTTGATCTTTGATCCAGAGGTAAAGCAAGGCCTGGGCTGCCATCAGCTGACTGTCTTTCTAGAATGATTTTATGAGCAGTAAACTGACACCTTACCGGCAAGAGCGGCCCTCTGGCTATGACTGAGAGTTCAACTCTCTTTAAAGAGACAGGGAGTGCACCACAAAATGTTACTTTAAGTGGATATACTCAATGTCTAATCTGCTCCTTATATATATATATATATATATATATATACCAAACAAGACTCCAAATAGTGTTATTACAGTAGCAAATGTACCTTACTACACTGATAATACAAAATTTACACATATTTGCTCACCACGGCGTCTTTAATTCGCTTTAAGATGAACTGAACACGAAAATGTAAAATCCACATTTGGGGTCATGCTTGGCTTCATATTTGTTTAACAAATCGGCTGAGAGACGACTGTAAAATTAGTCTGGTCTTATCTTTAATAAAAATTACTGGTTTGATAAGACCAGTGATGTTTATTGCCTTTACTCTGGAGGGATTTTTAAAAGAGCAGAACATCACCCGGCTGCAGGAACAAGCTGTCAGCTCCTGACAAACACCATGAAATGAAGAGTCGTTTTTACATGTCTGTACGTTTTCTTTTAATTGATCCTTAACCATCTTGTCTGTAACAACATTCAGCTACCACATTACAGTCAAACACTGATTACAGTAAAAGAAATTAAACCAACTCTGTCCTGCCTGTGAAACCAGGTAAATAACATCTTTCTTCAGTCCAGATGGTGCCCACAATAGTTTCCCTACATTATAAAGTCACTCCACAATATTAGCTCGTGATGCTCGCATGCCAGCTGATTTCACTGTACCTCCGCATGGTGGTGGGTTTCAAGGCATCAATGTAATATTTATACAACCCCACAATTATTGGCTGTAAGGAGGCAGATAAATACATCACCTTTAGCAAGAAATCTTTAAAAACTTCAAAGGAGCCTGATGACAGGCAGGGGGTAAAAACAGGAGCTCAGAGGGGCGGTTTCAGGAGTGTTAACAAAAGCAGTATTTCCCAAATTCAGTCCACAACAAACTAAGAGCATTCACAGCAGGCAGAAGTCTTTAATCATATCTGTGCAAAGGTCAGACTCTCACAACTTGAATATGAATGCTGAGGGCAGATTCAAAATCAGCACCAGTTCCCACCAAAACTCCACACAGGCTTCATTGCCGTTCCACTTTCATGTAGCTGATATTAGATGAATTTTATTATTCATCGTTTTGAAAATAAAGTATATGGTGATAGCTCTGTTAGTCGAAAATACCAGACACGTTGTCATGGAAAAGAATGAGACGACCCATCCTCCCAAGAGATTTTTTTTAAATAATGTGATTAGTATGTACTCGTACAGACTCAACGAAAACAGGACTCTGGTTTTATGTTTGGTCACTTGAACAGCTGCTCAAAACTCATCTGACCTTAACAGGAAGTGAAACTTACAGCAAACGCCAGTTTGAGAATATACATTAACCGTCTGTCCAAATGGCCAAACATAAAACCATATTTAATGTGTAATGGCAGAAAAAAACATTAAAATTACATTAAATATTGTGATCTCGGTGATCTTCTCATGACGTTGCTGACTTGAGGTATGCAATGAGGTCTTGGCGCTCTCCCTTCTTTTTGATGCCAGCAAAGATCATTTTGGTTCCAGGAATGTACTTCTTGGGGTTCTCCAGGTACTCCATCAAAGTGTCCTCACCCCAAATGATACCTGAGGGAAAATGGTCATCAATGAGTCAAGTAGCAAGCAGGTGACGCAAAGTATGAGTGACCAGTTTAATGTGCGGCTTTAAAGAGGCCACATTAATAAAAAGCATTTAGCTTGTATACAATCTTTAAGAAAAAAAAAGGAATTAAGGAATTAAAGCTGCCATTTATATAAGTCTAGTTTAGACTCAAAACGAATTAACTGAGGTGAAAATAAATGTCACCTAACACTTCCCACTCATTTGCCTGCTTCTTCTGAATGAATCACACTAGATTTGTTACAACTCTAAACAGTCTTGTAGCAATTGAATAGTTTATTGTACAAACTGTTTGTGTACTCCAAATATTTAAGTATCTGATGGCTTGTCAGATGACATACTGCTTAGTGTCAGCAGCCTGCGATGTCAAAACAGTCACACTGAGACAATAGCGGAAATTTGAAAGATCCGTCCTTTTGTCCTTGAAAACACCCATAACCTTTAAGAGTACTTCTCTCAAGCGCTTACTGTTGCTAAGCTACGAGAACACGTCTTTATCGCATCTACCATTATCTTGACTGATATCACACACCTGCCCCTTCTTGAGTTTGAAGTTGGGAGGGGAAAGTTAGAGAAGGAAGGAAAAGCACCACAGAGGGGCAGTTTGACACAAAGGACTTTGAGCGTGTTGGCCCCCAGCTTCAGCAGGATTTATAGAGAAAACAAATGGCGAGGATGCTAAAAATCGCAGGGATCTTTAGGCCTGTGTGCACAGTGAAAGTGTCATGAGACCTTTTATGAAACCTAAAATGACTTTGTCAAGTAATCCAACACCATTATAGTCAATGTGCACTGCATAACATAACGACCTCAGCAGGTTATGTTGTTTTGGGTTTTTTTCCCATCAGAGCATCCAAGGCAGTGGCAAGAAAGATGTGGCACTCCTCCAAAAAGGGCCACAGGAGATCATTTTATTAACTTCACTTCAAGAGTGAGAAAGACCAGAGATACACCTGCAGGTACAAACTGTGTGTGATTTGAGCTGAAAACCTGCAAGCCTCAAAATGTGAAAACAGAGGAGGATATGAGACTTTTAAAGCCCTAAAGAAAAAAAATAAGCTTGACTATTTTTAATATAGATGCTTAACTGGGAATCCTTTGCCTTATTAAAAATAATAAAATGGTTTTAAAAAAAGACAGAAAAAATCTTTAGCTTGTAAGCTACTGAGACAACATATAAACACGAAATAGCCCTTTAAAGACTTCTGAATAAAAAAAGCAAACAAACATTTGTGAACATAGAGGTTTAGATGCAAGTCCTTTGTCTACACACTTAGTCAAGCGAGGCACTTTACAGAGAAAGTCCCCGAAAATCAATTTAAAAACCTTTATAATAACTTAGATTTCAGACAATGCCAATCTCCCTTCTTTGGTGATCTATATCCAGCATACAAAGGTATTTATAATCTACTCAGAGACCCAGTGAACTGACCTTTGCTCTTGTTGGCGTCTGTGTAAGTGAAGCCTTCTGCCTGTCCCGTCTTCCGTCCGAACAGACCCCAGAGGTTGGGGCCCACCTTATGCTTGCCACCCTGCTCTACTGTGTGGCACTGAGCACACTTCTGGACAAAAACCTTCTTTCCCTTTTCAACGTCTCCCATAGTTGACTGGAGAAACAGAGCCAACAGGAAAAAGAACAGAATGAGATGAAAATGCAGTTTAAAAAGTAAAAGTATACAGAATTATGAAGGGCTCTTTAAATACACCAGACTGTCTTCTATTCATAGCCCAGTTAGGAAACTTAAAGCTCTAATTTGACCCCAGCGCCATTTTGTGAAGGTCACTTAAGGAGACAACTCCATAACTTTTACCATTTCTTTATCGTCGGCTCTAACTTTACAGTGCATTCAGGTAAGTGATTTCATTGCCCTGTGCGCTGGTACGACGCCGAGATTACCCGGAAAGCTGACAGAAGCAGCGCAGGAAACCGAAACTACACCGCCCTTAAAACACGTTGGGCAAGCCACGAAGGGCCTCAGCTCGAGTTACTCCAGGGGGGACAGGTTGCCAGGTTTGGCGAGTAAAGGAGGACCTTTTTAATGATCTTGCGCCATGAGGCAAAAGGTTTACCGATGGGAGCCACGGTTAATGTGCTTAGCGGAAAACGTGCTGTAATTACTAGAGCACCCGTGGCAGAGATCCGACCGGTGTTTCTGCCATAAAGTCGCTTCTACTTTGAGTTTCGAGGTTAAAAATGATAGTCTATCATCACTGGGGGAAACATTTTAGTGCAACACCACTAACATGACCCCCGGTCCCCCAAAATCCTTCTACCGCCCCCTTTTCGTTAAAACTACCTACAAATCAACATTTTAGTTATCAGCTATCATTAAACGGCTAGTATTTTAGTAATTACATAACATAACGGCTAATTTTCTCATTCTAGTTCTTAAGAGACGAACCGCACCACATCGTTTTCCGCGTAGCCTCCAACATGGCGGCAGCCGGCTGAATGGCATCTCCCTCACGTAATATCAAGGGCATACACCCTTTACAACAAGTATCAACGTGTATTCGCGGTCTACGTGGCATTTTCGCCTGATTTTGACGCTTCGAATCGCTGACTCAAGCTCAGCCTGAACTCAGCTTGGGCCGACCATCGTGCTAGTAGTACGATAAGCCGGGTATGGGTCGCCCACCGGGGCTGTCAAGGATGCTTCAATGTCGGCGTACGGAAATTGCACTTCAAAGCTGCTGTGTTGCCCAAATGTTTTCCCAAATCACACAAGAGCCCAAGTAAAATGGCTATAACGTTTAAATTACCTTATTATTCCCCCATAACGGATTACGCAATGAGAACACAGCCGGGCTATTCACCAACGTGTGCGCTAACTCCCGCTACATGCTACTGTTGCGACTCATATCCTGTTACTTATGATATAACCTCAATTCCCCTGTAAATACATTTATAAAGTATGAAATTTTACCTTTTTATGAGAAGATGTCGGGTTAAAAATACTCTACTGTAGGTAAGTAACCGTCTCAGCCTCGGCCGACAAGCGGTTTGTGACGGTCGCAAAGAAGGTCACTTCACTTTAAAGGCACCGGCTTTCGACGTCATCACAGCCAATCACGTGCCGCGAGATTACCGCTTAACCATTACGTGTCGTGTAGTATCATTTCTATATGTTTTTTTGTTTTCAGTTTTATTTGTCATATGCAAGTTAGCACAAGGTCAACATCGCAATGAAATGTATTTGACGAGCAGAAGAAAGTCACTCAGCAGAAAGTTACAGTAGAAGAAAAATAAATAAATAAAAAATAAATAGAAAAATAGAAAACAGCAAAATATCAATATGTATCCTCATCCATGTCATAGCTTTACTTTTATATAAAGAAGTCGTTTACTTTTTTATGAAAAAAATACAATTTAAACACAGAAAACACTAATATCGTGTCTATATGTGAGGTTTTACCAAGAACGCAGCAAGTCTTGTTATGTGTGTACACGCGAGGCGACGAGGCTGAGAGCAAGAAAACGAAAGGGAGTTTTAGCACAGGTCCCAAGAATCTTGTCGCATTTCCTCCAGAGCCTTTATGGGGCAAACTGAACCTGCTTTTATGGAGAAGTTTCGTGAAGGATTTTGGCAACCGAAAGTACTCCACGTTTAACTTACCAAAGATAGCCTTTTAATTTAACAAAACTGACACGTAATTTAATAAGTCACTCAATGATCGTACACACTTAGGTACATGTACTCTCCACAAACCAATTACGAATAGAAAATGTGCGCATAATGTTTACAAATTATTAAATAAATTATATTTTCTTCTTTTTATGTCTTCTACTTATCTGTAGTTTCTTACATTGCCTTTTGCACTCTACATCCTTATCCCAAAATGAACCCTCACTCGCGAAGTGCTTAAATGATATTTATATTAAACATGAAAGACAAAAGAAAATGGAAAAAAAAATAAAAAGGTTAAGTGGTAACCCTTGAGTGTTTTCTCAAGGTGACCCTATGTGTCCCCAGGATAGTAAAAAAGACTTGTTTTATTAAACACAAAGAAATATAGCGATCAACATTCACAACATGTGAAACTGGAATACTATTATGACAGAAAGCGGCTAAAAAATTTAAACGTTTGTGCTCAGAAGGGTCATTCAGCACGTGACCTGTAAGCACCTAAAAATACACCTAGACACCAGCGATCGCACGCGCGCGCACACACATGCAAACTAGGATGCTTTCAAAAATAATAATCTACCTGTGCAGCACATCATATTTTAACAGCACGTGTTTTATTTAAAAATCATGGTCTGACATTATAGATATACTCCCACAACTTTTCTGGTCGCCTGTCCCCAGCACGAATGTGACTAACTCTATCATCTGTAACGAAGGGCTAGCTCCCTCTTATTTCTTTAAACAAACACACACAGAGGCAGACAGAAAGAGCTCAGGTAACTATTTCACAGCTGATCCCTGATGAGTGTAATCTTGTGTCAGGTATTTATAGAACACGATTAATAGGATTAATAAACCATCAGGGGTTCTCGTTTGGTGATAAGTCCCATTGCTCATGTTAATTAACGTGTTAGTTACAAAACCTCTCTGCAGCATCTTTTCGTAAGACCAGGGTATTTTGTAACACCTGCATTTCTCCTTCCCGTGCTGCAGAGGGCAGTAAACGCAAAAACGTGTCGTCAGCACCGCAGATGCATTTAAAACTGTCGGAATTTCTACAATTAATTCTCTAAAGTTCTCATTTGACAGCGAACAAAGCAATTCACTGTCTAAAGATTTAAAGATTTAAAACAAAAGTACTAAAACAAGATTTAATCTCATGCCTTATAAGCATTCTCTATACACGATTTAATTTCATTGCTTCTCTGATTCATAACGTTTTCAAATGCTTGCAAATGGCTACTACAAGCGGTAAGTCGTGATTTTTTTTAAGTCTCAATCTAAATAATGTTAATGAAGGAATTTACTTTTCCAAAAGTTTTTTTTTAAACACGTAGATAACAAGAGCGTTATAATTTACTTAAAAATTGCCGCGGAGCACATGAAGGCAGCACTAACAACTGCAAGCAACGCTGCTGTGTTTACTAGTGATGGGATTTCCGGATCTTTTTAGAGAACCGGCTCTTTTGGCTCGCCTCACTAAAAAGAACCGGCTCTTTCGGCTCCAAACCGACTCTTCAGCTTGTTTTGTTGCTTTAATTAATTTATTATTAACAATAATATAAAATTATGCACAAAAGGAATTACTAATGTAAAAAAAAGTGGTTTTATTTATATATGTTTATATATAAATATATACAGTGGCCCCTAGAGACAAAACACGTACAAACTCCAAAACACATTTCTAGCTTTAACTGAACTTCCAAAACAGAGCTACCTAGATAGGGATGGGTATTGATAAGATTTTCACGATTCCGATTCCATTTTCGATTCTGTTTAACGATTCGATTCTTTATCGATTCTCTTATCGATTCTTTTTTTAAAAAAAGGAGAACACTACGGTCTAATAGCTTAGAACTTTGTTTTATATCTTCTCTTTGAACAAGATAGAAATTTAGGAGTAACATAGCCTTACAAACCCAACAGTGAGATCTTAAGAGATCCACAGCCTACAGCTCTTCAATGGGGTGTCACTGGGCCCCCAGGAAAAAAAAATTGTAAATGTAAAATAATAAAATAAATATTCTTCTGTAGCAATAACAAAGTATAACATAAATTATTCAGTAGCAATTACACAAGAATATCCAGTAATGTCCCTGCCTACAATTAAACACATTCACTTACTGAAAATCATCTGCTGTGGCAAATGGGTGCAAGCCTTTGACCACAAACTTAGTCACTGCTCGGTGACGTTCGTCTATCCTGGCCTGAAAGGAGACGCTACCGGTAGACTGCAGCGAGAACTGCCAGCATCTGAGCCAGACTCTGTCTCTCTCTCTCATCATGGTCACCTAAACGCACAGTAATGGCAGGTTTTGTAACAAGGCAGATCGCGCTAACATAATATGCACTGTTAGTTGATTATTTACCTGCCGCATTAACGGGAGAGGACGTGCAAACGTTACCGCTGCTGCTGGGTTGAGATTCACGAGTCCGGAGCGGAATTAAAAACACGACATTCATTTAAGGTTATCGCGTGTTTTGTGAGCAAATGCTTTTGCATATTCGTAGTGTTTCCTTCCTTAAATGAAATATCTACTTTACAAGTATTGCAAGTTGCCCTGTTGTCATCCGTTCTCGTAAAGTATAACCAAAGTTTTGAGCGTTTGAGCCGCTTACGCGCCATGTTTCCTGCCAGGTAAATGACGCTCCGCAACGTGGTGACGTCATTCGGGGCGACTGGAATCGATAAGGGAATCGTTTGCAAAAATGGCAAACAATTCCAAGGAATTGAAACAGTGGGAACCGGTTCTCAACAAGAACCGGTTTTCGATACCCATCCCTATACCTAGATCACTTAAATTACACAATTGAAAGCATATGTGTATTGTTTGTGTATTTATACACAAGCACTCATATATATTCAAATAATTTAAAAAAAAAAAAGTTCATTTACCTGTTACTACCACACACCAAATCCGGTCGTTGGTACTTGCTGGCTTGTGTAGCCTCTAGGTAACAAAAGCTCAACACTGCGCCTAGCATTCTGGAGCACTTCTGTTGTGTTTTGTAGGTGTTTTGTAGTTTTTACGTGCTTCTGAGTTTTTATATGTTTTGTAGTTTTTACGTGCTTCTGAGTTTCTACGTGTTTTGGAGCTTGTACGCGCTTCAGGGTTTGTACGTGTTTTGAAGTTTGTACGTGCTTTGTCTCCAGGGGCCACCGTAAATATACTTTTATTTATTCACTCCACATAAAATGTAATAAATAAATCATATAATACAAAAACCAACTAGTCACAGTTCAACTTTTAACTATTTAAATTTTCAGCCTTTTCCTTTTAAACAAATTTAAAATGAAACAACACAAAACACTGCAAACCACAACACAATTAAATATAAATTAAAATATGAAAACAAAAAGAAGATGCACATTCTCTGTCATATAGACCTCCATAATAATAATAATGGATTGAATTTATATAGCGCTTTTCAAGGCACCCAAAGCGCTTTACAATGCCACTATTCATTCACTCTCGCATTCACACACTGATGGAGGCAAGCAACGGGTGTAGCCACAGATGCCCTGGGGCATACTGACAGAAGCGAGGCTGCCATATTGCGCCATCGGCCCCTCTGGCCAACACCAGTAGGCGGTAGGGTAAAGTGTCGTTGTGCCCAAGGACACAGGGAATCGAACCAGCGACCTTCCGGTTACAGATACGCTTCCCAACCCCCTGAGCCACGGCCGCCTCAAATAAATCTTCTGAATCCTTTATCATCCGCAACTGAAAATAGTTGTGGATGACTACTATAGCTTTCTAATATGAGTCGTTGTCCCTGGCTTTCTTTCTCTGTCTCTCCCTCAAGCTCTGTTCCTGTGCTACTGTGTAACTACCGCCCCTCCCCCCTCTTCCCAGGGCAAAACACAAGGCTGGCAAAGCGTAAAAAAGTGCCAGAGAGGATGAGAACCCATGGCTCGCGATAAGGAGCCGGCTCGCGTCGTTCACGTCAAAGACTCGGCTCTAAGAGCCATTTCGTTCGCGACCGACACATCACTAGTGTTTACAGGGAAGCGAAGATGGAGGAGTATCCCTCCAAACAGGTACCCGAAAACCTCGACGATCCTCCCAACAGCCGACTGTTCGTGGTGACGAGTCGGTCCATCACTGAAGATGAGCTGCGGGAAAGCTTCTACGTGTTTGGGGACATTCAGGGGGTCTGGGTTGTCAAAGACAAGCAGACAAAGGAGTCCAAAGGCATTGCCTACATAAAGTTTGCCAAGTCTTCTCAGGCCTGCTTGGCCATGGAAGAAATGCACGGCAAAGTCCTGGTGGAAGGGACTAAACCTGTGAAGGTAATGTCAATGGTTAGGTCTCCAAAAAGATTATATTTTGTCTGCTTCAGTTCAGACTGTCGATTTATAATATGCGTATAGCTAGCAAGCTAAAGGGGCGTGATCGTTAGCTGCTTTCAGTTCACGTAACCTTTATCTACAATCTCACTCTTCTGTGCAAAATGCTGTTTAAATTTTAAATATTTGGAACTGAGAAGACAAAACATGGAATATTTATTGGCTAGGGATAAATCTTATTCTTAACTTTACATAAGAAAATATCATAGTTGCGATTCTTCTTCGAAAATATACAATTAACGTGTATCGTCCGCTATTTTAATGCATCATTTGTGTCTCTTTGTTTGCAAATGTTGGCTCTTTAGGTGTTTATAGCCCAGTCACGGTCATCAACGAGACACAGAGATGTCGAGGATGAGGAGCTGACCAGGATTTTTGTCATGATCCCCAAATCCTTCTCAGAAGAGGACCTCAAAGAAACATTCAAAGTAATACTTCTTCTTTTGTGGTTTTGCAGCTCTGTGTTTGCCTGTGTTTTGTATGTGTCTAACGGAAATTGCGTTGATTGTTTAATGTCAGTGTTGTGTTTCCTTTATGAAAAATATTTTTGTGCTCGCCCAGAGGTTTAGCCATCTACCAAAAAACCTACACCAGGACTGTGATTAAAGTATTTTGCTATAAGCTAAATATATTTATATTTGTCTATCAAATGGCCTAAAAATGCATAAACTTCTGTTAAGTAAGAACAAAAAACATGCTTTAACTATATACAGACCACGTGTTCTTTTAGGCCATCTTAATTGAGGCTCTCTAGAACTCGCTGACACCCCTAAATGCTCATTTCGATTCTTTCTGTTTTCTGTTTTGCAGGAGTATGGAGATATTGAGTATTGTGTGATCATCAAAAACAAGTTTACAGGAGAAAGTAAAGGCCTCGGCTACGTAAGATACTACAAACCCTCCCAAGCTGCTCTCGCCATAGAGAACTGCGACAAAGGTAGGTCTGCCAAACTCATTTACTTGTTCATTAATCCTGGTAGAAGCAGCAGTATGAACATCAAATATACAGAATGGTTGGTGAACAGTTACAGCTGTGGTGACTTCTCACTTCTGTTAACACTTAGTAAAGGGCATGTTTATGATTTAAAGCTGTGGAAATGATGTTATTAGCCTACAGGGCCATTCTGGCTGAGCCTCGAAGCAAATCGACAGCAACAGAAGATTACAGCTCTGGAGGAGCAGCAGCCAGAAATGATTATGCTGGCGGCTCTGAATCCATGAACCAGTACACGTTCTCATTGGGTACGAGTTTCTTTGTCATCAGAATTTACTACCACAGGAAGGAAAGGGTAAAGGTAGTAGTAGTATTATCCTCTGTCTTGCTACTGACCCTGGTGTCCTTCTTCTCTGTATAGGCGACCCTGGGAACTACACAGTCATAGATTACCGCCACGGTGATTTCACACGCTGTCTCATTGTGTCCACGCGCATTGCACTCAATCAAGAGCAGATTTTTTCTCTTTTTGACATTATACCTGGCATGGAGTACTGCGAGCTGCAGAGGGATGCCTATGGAATGAACAAAGGTTAACAGTTCAATGTTATTTATATACCTCCAACATGTTACACCAGTCAGAATCTGTTGCATTTAGGAGAAAAAAAACCCCTTTTAACACGAACCATCTGCAGAATGAGGCTCAGGGAAAGTGTGAGGGACCAAGCAGCCAAAGCAAAGAGGACACAGGCAAAAAAAGTATCTTCAAAAAGGGTTTTCTTTATTTTAACCCTCAAAAAGTCCAAAATTAACAAAATTCAAAAACATACTTAGCAGGCCCATAAAAGAGGTCAACTAAATATAACTCTACGAAAAGTAATTTCCAGAAACTTAAACAAAACAAAGTGAGACACAACTTAAGTCACAAACTGACCTAATTACAAAGACACATGAGGGTAGCTTTTATAATGATTTGGCCAAACCATTTACACACAATAGGGGAGAAAACAAAAACACACACTAAGGCTGTATCCCAATTCAGGGTCTGCAGCCTTAAAGTACGCAGCCTCAACGATCCTCAAGGGCCGCGTACTTAAAGCCCGCTAAGGCCGGAAGTGCGAGGCTTGTGAAATGGGACGGTGTAGCCTCCGTTGCGCTGCCCAGGTTGCCTAGCAACCATGATACTAACAGCTGGAAACGTTTCATACAGCTTTGTTTGACAGAAATGAAGGAGAAAATCTTTTGTTCATTTGTTTGTTTGTTTCTACATGAGCTTTGATCATTCTCTGTAAGATTAAGCTCAGCTGTTGAACGGCGTATATTTTAAAGTAAAAGCTTTAAAACCAAGTTAGTACAAACGTCACTAATGTCACATAACTTTGCCGACATGTGGCCAACAGTAATGTTTTCATGTTCTTCGTTATTAAACATTTGCACATAAATAAGTGACATAATATTCAGTACTTACTTAAAGTTTACTCTTCGGCCGCCCCTCATCCGCCGTTTTTTCGGCAAAATTATCCACACCCACCGCTGCGCTATGCATTCTGGGATATGTTGGGCCACGAAGTCTACACCGCCACGTCCTTAAAATTCAGGGAAATGAAGGACGCATTTGAGGGCCGCATTTCGAGCAGCCTTCGAATTGGGACAGCCTTCGCCGCGTCGCGGTGACGTAATCGGCCTTAAAATGCGGCCTTTAAGGCTGCAGACCCTGAATTGGGATACAGTCATTTTGTTCACAGAGTCCTCAGCCACGCCTTTTGCCCAGACAGGAAACAGCCACCGCCCAAACCCAGGTAACTCAAAGAAAGAGAAACATAATTAATATAACAAAACATTTTAGAAAAACCACACAATGTTACTATGTGCGCGCCTCATAATACCAGTGTTAGGTTTAACCAAATGATTAATGAAGAAAACTGCAAAGCAAACTAATAAAGTAAAAAATGGACTAATTTACCCCTGTGTGGCTGATGCTATCACAGACGGTAACTGTCCAAGGAATCACTAAACACTGAGCAGATTGTTGGGAACAGTAACCTCAAAGTAAACTCTTACAGAACATATGTTACAATGTTATCAATTTAATCCTCTACAGATGTAACAAGATTTTAATCATGAATGTTTTCTTAGTGTGACAGGCTAAAAGGAGCAAACCCTCACATTTAAAAAACTGGATGGAGCTGATGGTTATTTTACACACTGCATCAACTTTACTCTAGTTTGCAGTATCGCTTCTCTGTGGATGTTGATGTGATCCATTCTATTTTGATGACTGTGAAATATTCCACTCTGACCTTTTCTTTGCTGTGTGTCACCTGCCTCCAGGCCATGCTTTGATTCGCTACAGCAATCTTGGGTCAGCACTTTATGCCAGAGAAAAGCTAAACGGCTTTGAATATCCACCTGGAAACAGACTGGTGGTAAATTTCGTCGACGACGGCGAGGACCGCGGCAGGTATACGCACAATGCACACATAACTACGCAACCGTATATGTTTAACTTTGAACCTGCAGAAGGGTCACAAATTACTGGAGCCTCAGAGAAGAAAATCCCTTTAAAGTTAATATATCCATAAATTAAAAGATAGGAACGAAAATGCCACTGATAATTAACTGCGACCTTGTCTGCACGCCTTCTTGGCCACATTTTATTTGTTGTTAAATATTCACAGGTGAATGTTGTCCCCTGTGGGTTGTAGTGACCGGGCAGTGTTTTTTCAGAGTGCCGTGACTGCCTTTTTAAATATTACGTGATCTCAAAGCTGTTAGCGATACACACTCACAATATTCATGAACTTCACCCTCTCTCTAGTAAAAGACATCAGAAGAACAGGTGGAAGACGATCCTGAACAATATGGATCTAGTTAACTTGGCCAGGATATTAAATTTGGTGCTTGTGGACTATAGAATGACAGTTAACTGGGGCTGAGATGCACAGCTGTCATTCCCCCTGCTGTCTCTCAATATGCTATGCCTCAGCGTCTCTAACTATGCGATGTAGGACCAGTGTTTCCTTTCCCGTTCAAGTTGGCTTGAACATGAAAATTACACATCAGTAGAATACAGCGCAATACAGGAAGAAGCACAAAAAGCCATCAGAGATTAAAGTAGCATGCACTACTACACAGTAGGGGTGGGTTTTTATAATCGATTTATCGATTAAAATCGATTCTGGCTTGGATAACGTGAAATCGATTCATTAAAATCCTGAATCGATTTTTTAATATAAATCTATTTTGCCCGAAATGACAGAATCTCAGGTGAAATCTCACAAAATTTCAACAACCACCAAACAGCTAAGACAGTAAATGAGAGCAGGAACACGGATTCTGCACAAAGACGTAAACACACAGCGCGACCCGCGGATCAGAATCAGTTAGATGTCGCCTTTCTCACGGTCGGGGCTGAAAGCCGACAGCTCGCTGATTCTGATCTGTCGGCGGTCCGCGCTTTGTGTTCACGCCCTTTTTGCGCTGATTCTAAAGCTGTTAGTTTGATCTCTCTCCAAACAATAAAAATAAAACTGACTGAACCAGCAGCAAAAGAAGATCCAAACTACGCTTCACATAAACATCGTCATGTATTCCCTCTGACTTTTACTGTTTTGCTTCAACCACGATGCACAGCTCTCTCTCTCTCTCTCTCTCTCTGTACTGTTTTCTGCATTATTCGCTTGCTTGTTACGCACAAGTCTACCGTTGTTTACAGCGTTGTCGGCCGCTGTTTTTTTTCCCATTTACATACTTTTGAAAAGAAAACCTAATTTCTGCCGTTCAATACTGAACAAATTTAAACTTTTTAAAATTATGCAAAATGCAAAACACTCAGCCGTGTCTCTAATAAAACCGCTGTAACTTCAGAGGTAATGTTCATATGTTGATTAATGGGTTTTTTTTCGTTTTTGATGTACTGCAGAATATTTTTATAAAATCCCAGGCCAGGAAAATCACCTTCATGTTTTTCTGTGTTTTATCCTCACCTACTTTGACACAAAGGCCTCTGCTGTGATGCTCACACCTTTCATAAAGTCTTGCGTGTGTCAGCTTCCTTTTTATAGATACAAAAATATGTAAATTTACTGATCTGAATGATAATATTTCTGACTGTCAAAATTTCCCAGATTCAAATTGAAGTGAATCGAATCGAATTTAATCAAATTGTGGATCGAATCGATTCGGGACCTTGTGAATCAGAATCGAATCGATTCTAGAAATCAGTGACGATACCCAGCCCTACTACACAGCACACAGTGTTTTAAACACTCTTCTTCTAAACACCTTCTGTCTTTAACATCACAAACATGAAAAAGAGTAGCTTTCATTATAGTTGCTGCACAGAGTTTTAACACTGCCCCCTTGTGGTTATATTTAGCTATAACATGTAGACGAAGCCCTACAAGCGACCAGTGCACGTCTGTGCTGGGTGCTTGAGGCAGACTTAATTTTCCCATCGTGTCCACAGCTGGAAACAGCCTGTATGTTTGCTGTTGTGTGTAGCCCTGTAGGTCGGATGGCCATGCAGTTTGTTGCAGCACAGATGATGTCAGCGGTCTGGAACGGACCATCCAGCAGCCAAGGGATGAAACCTGTGAGTCATTAATTCAACATCTGATTTACAAAGTTGTGTCAGGTCATCGTCTTGTTACTCTGCACATTTTATTTACATTTCAGATGGGTTTTTTTTTAGCAATGACAATAAGAAAATTTCTAAAAAAGCTTTATTTTAATTCTTATTAGCTTATCTTTTAACCCTTTAAGACCTACCATAGAACCAAGTCAGGCAGAGCTTATATTATATTTTTACATGCTGTGGAGCCATTTTTGGGAGCATTTCAAGTTGCTATACATCAATACAACCATTATAGACCAGATTTTAATAATATGTCTGCATTAAGTGCATAGTAATTACATAAATTGCAAAAAAGTGCAATAAACTACAAAAAGATTGAAAATCGTTTTTGTTTTTTAACATATATTTCTAGTTAGAGAAATTTAAGAGGCTTATCCCTCAAAACTGTAAATACAAAAAAGTTGCACAAAATAGTTTCCCACCACAGGAAATTTATTTTGAGTGTCTTCATAGTTTTATTTTTGAAATACACCAATTTTTATACACTACAGGAAAAATGAAAATAAATATTATAATGCAAATTTGCAAAAAAGCAGCATATGCATCAAAATAAACTATTTCCAGCAGTGCAATATGAGTCCTAAGCATCCCAGAAACGACACAGAAAGTCATGAAGTCAAAGATAATTTTTAAAAACACCAGTATAGGCTCATGAGGCTATATGGTAAAAAAAAAACCTACATTTTCCGCGAAAATGACGTCACTTCCGGTTTCGGGCAGGTCATGCGGACATGCAAAAGTTCGCGCTGATGTCTATTCCAACATAGGAAGTGTTATGAACAGCTGATCGGATCGGCAAAGCGTGTTTCTGGAATATTATGTTTTTGTTGCTGCAAGTGCTTTTTATGCAGTTTTTGCAAAGCTATATGTGGAAGGAAACTGTGACCGAGGACAAGCTGATGGCATAAGATGTAAGTACAACTCCTCCGGTTTCAAATGCAAAAAAAAATTATTGCGCTAGCTCACGTGGTTGCAGAGCTACCGGGATTTAAAAATAGTTATGCAAAACAGAGCGTGCCTGCTCTGACCGGTTTTAAAGGGTTAAAAATCTGTGCTCACATAAAGATTAAAAGTAGTTCAACAGACACATCTAGAATCTCCTTCTCTGAGGGATATGCAGTGTGTGGACAGTATGTGACATTAAAATGACTGATCCTGTGTTCTCTGTGTTGGTATGTACCAGGGCTTCTCTGTTGTCTCGTCAGTTTCTCGAATTCAGACCGACGCCAACCTGCCGTCGCTGAAGAAGCTCGCTCCGCCTGAGAGCAAAACCAAGGAGCGGCTGTTTGTCGTGTTCAGCCCCTCCCCGCTGCCCACCGATGTGTTGGAGGATGTTTTTTGGTAAGTGCCCTGTGGTCTGACTCAATCACTAAAAGAAAAAAAAAACAGTGCATTACCGGGACGGTTAAAGGTCTGCTTGATTACGACTCTTGGCTCAATCAGTGCAAACTGCTGTGGATGATAACATCAGGCTAAGTGCTCTTAAATAACAGAGTAAAGCTGCTATTAAACCAAACAGACAGAATTAGAAAATGTTCCTGCTTTACAATTAAATGTTATTTGTTCGTCTGTGCCTCCCCGTCTCTGTCTAGTCGCTTTGGCTCCCTCATTGAAGTCCACTTGGTTCCAGGGAGGAAAGTTGGATACATGAAGTATGCAGATAAACAGGTAACGCTCAGATTGAGGATAAACTTGTGGGTTTTTTTAATGAAGGAGTAGAATGTAAGTAAACTTCAAACTCTTCTTCATCACTGTGTCAGTGTGCGGACGAGGCCATGGCGGCGCTCCACGGACGCGTCGTTAACGGGGTAAAGATGAAGGTGATGCTGGCTGATCCTCCCAGAGAGGAATCTCATAAACGTCCTCGTACCTACTGAAGCCTACATGACACGAACCAGTGGTAAGTGTGCAGTCTTCTGCTGCAGGCTCCCCAGTATGTGCAATTGGAAGTATTTTGGCAACAAAATATATACACTGTGCATGTAATTTGTCTGTTTACATGTTTGTTTAAGAATATCAGACACACTGCCAACGAGAATAATTTCTTATATTCTTGATTCGGAATTATGATTTATTTAATCCAACACGTGTGTGTGTGTGTGTGTGTGTGTGTGTGTGTGTGTTTGTGTGCGTGCTCTAGTGTCAGATGCTTTGGGTATATGTGTCGACTGACCACAAAGTAAAGACGCTGTTAACAAACGTCGACAAAAGAGCAAAAATGGAGCATATAAACACAATAAGTACAAAAAGGGAAAGGATCAGGGACAGTGTGAGGTGACGGCTTGAAGTAATAGTGGGAAAAAAGCGTAACTCTTGGCTCTCTACATCACCTGTCAGGGACAAGAAAGGCTCAGTGTGTAGGCAGGCTAACCAACTACAAAGGACCAGTGCTACTTCATCAGTTCACAAGGAAGGAAGTGCTGCAATGCTGTGATGTCTGATCCAACAGGTGGTATCATGGAGGCAGGTAGACGTGCAAAAAGAAAACGTTAGGAAGCACTACACAGACAGCAAAGTATTTATGGAATAAAACACTAGGAAACACCAACTTTCTGGATTTTTCCTGATATATTAGCTGATATTATATTATGTCACAGCATGTGTTGTACACAAGTGTCCTTGCAATACTAAGTCTGGTCAGTAAAGCAAAAAAAACACAGATCAGAGTCTTCAAATTGTGTTGAAGGCTTTCAAAGCCTGATTATAAGCTAAAAGAATTATTATTATTATTAATCATATCATTAGAAAGTTATATCACTATACATAAAGCTTTGCACCCCTATTCTGCTTCCATTGCGAGTTTAGAATATTTAACCTCAATGTTACCCACAGCGAAGGCCCTTTATGATTTATTTGCAACGTAAATAAACTGTGTGAGAGCTCCTTCACGTCACCCGCCTGTGCACTCCTGTGAAGCTCTCCTCATGAGTCACGAAAGCGACGCTCGAACAAGATGTCAAGAAGTTTCTGATGACAGTCGTTTCTCTTCCTGTGAATAACACTGCAGCTTCTTGTTCCCCAGGCGACTGTTGCCATGACACAATGACACCTGACCTGACAGACCGATATCAAGACCTTCTCCCGACCTCTGACACGACCTTTGACACCTGTCTGACCTTACTCCCGGTCAGTGACCTTGCGGCGACTCACTGATAGGACGCTCCAGTGTTATAGCGCTAATAAACTGAAGTCTTAATCGTAAACAGTCTGTGAATAGCAATTGTGTAGTTTGTGGTCAGTGTCATACTTTCGTGCTTTCTAAGTGTGTCAGCCTCGACACTGCTCTTTGATTTAACAGATGATTTAAGAAACGCTGACGTGAGAAGTCTCATGGTTCGGGCAGTGTGCAGCATTTTACTTCATGAAAATCTGCAGGCAGGAGGCTGCAGTTTACTGATAAGCTGCGAAAAACAGGCTTTATAAAGCTGGATGTGGACAGTTTGTAGCTCACATCTGGTCCTCCTTATTTGTCTGATGGTATGCTCTGTAACCTGTGCAGGGCTCGGTTAAAAGGTGGTTATTTGAATGACTGTGAACCTTTTTTTTTTTTTTGTCAATAAAAATATAGTTGAACACATCGTCTGTCTCATCTCTTCTTTTACAACATATTAACTGAACAGCTAATAAAAAATAAATTATAAAAGCATCATTTCTCCTGTTATGCTAAGAAGCTTGCTAAATTAAAAGGTCATGCATTCAGTTTGTACTTTTTAAAAAAATATGTGATGATGACCCGGAGACCATCTGGATACTGGGTCTTTATTTCCTTCTGTTGTACTTGTCTTTGTCCTGCAGTGTCCCTCTGATGCTCTAACGGTGGAAGCCCTGTTTGACTTGGCTAGTCACCCATGTGCATTGTGATGGCTGCACTTACAGCCACACAGTGGTAATACCCACCATGTTAGTGTAGAGGCTTACAAGTAACATTGCATTCACATTTGTCTTTCTTTAAATATAGGAATTAATTTACAGGACAATAAATAACTGGTTTTTGTTTAGAGTTAATTCACATATCCACATAACACTGCATTCTAAAATAAGTGTGCACATTTTAGTTTACACTGTTATGTGTGATTAATCTTTCGTTTTCTGAGTTACCTTAGTTGCAGCTGTTCCAGTCCCTTGATTAAGGAGCCAAGAGGTGGAAAAGGGGCGGAGCGAGCTTTAAAGGAAGTCTACAATTTGGTTCATGCCATCAGTGTTGGGAAGGTTACTTTTAAAATGTATTCCATTACAGAATACATGCCCCAAAATGTATTCTGTAACGTATTCCGTTACGTTACTCAATGAGAGTAACGTATTCTGAATACTTTGGATTACTTAATATATTATCATGCTGTTTACAACTACATGAATGTACTATTGCTGTGATTTATTACTGTTACTGAAGGTCCGCGGCTCCGAACCGTAGTAAAGGGACCTCTGGCTAATACGGTGGGTTCTGTGTTGGGCTCGTAGCCGAAAACTAGCTTTACTTTGTTGTCTGGGTCAACTTTGCTAGCGAGAGACAGAGAGAGGCGTTGAAAGGCTGCTCCAACGGAACTTATTGTTTTTGGAGGAAAACACGAACACGGTGTACAGTCGAGTCTTAATAGCTTACTTACAACTGGGCTCGTCAGGCTCTCTTCTTGGCTGCAGTGGTTATTATTATATTTACATGCTTCCAGCTCCTGTTTTTGCTCGATGACAGCTCGTACTTTTCCTTTTTCTCCCTCCCTCGCTCACAGACACATAACGTGTATGGCAGTCCATTCTCCCTGCAGCACGGACTACACTGCCTATGATGCTACATTCTTTAGAGCTATACCTGTAGCATTCTGCCTATTAGCTTAGCACAACAACAACAACAGGCGCTCTCTCACCCAGGAAACACGCAGAGAGAGAGCGTCACCCTGTAACCATGGCAACCGTAACGCTGCCGCCTGGAACAACAGAACGTAGCTGTCAAACAAAACCTAAATAGTCCTGACCCGCCACAATATGAAACAGGGAAGTACCGCCGTGTAATCCATTTATTTCAACAAAGTAACTGTATTCTAAATACCACCTTTTTAAACGGTAACTGTAACGGAATACAGTTACTCATATTTTGTATTTTAAATACGTAACGGCGGTACGTGTATTCCGTTACTCCCCAACACTGCATGCCATAACTCGGGACCATGGGGGGGAATTGGAGTTCATTATGTTTGGTTTAGTTAGGTTTTGTGTGTTTTACCCCTTCTCCTGTTTTTGTGGGCTGATCAGCCACTATTTAAGTTTCCCCTTTGTCTCGTTAAGTTAGGTCCGTTTGTTTGAGTTATCAGTAGTGTTGTCAACTTTGAGTAGAGTTTTGTTATTTTGACCTCTTTTATGGGCCCAAGATTTTGATTCTTTTGGCATGATTTAACTAATTATGTTTTTTGGGTTAAATAAAAAATCATTTTTTTGGACTTTAACCTGTGCCTAAGTTTCCTTCACTGCTCGGTCCATCACATGCACATGTCTGACACTAATAACCTGTGTGGATTTTTACTTAGGTTGCATTTTCAGAAATACATGTTTTCTTAATTAGCACTTTATCTTATATCCTGTTCTGGCTTAAGAGCAATCTTGGATTTCAACATATAGATATTATAAATAACTGAGTGGGTTTGACATAAAGTATAACTCTACTAATCAACTTTAAAACCACGGGTTGCTCCAAATCCTTTTTTTTTCTTCTCAGCATTGGCTCTGGTTGTGTGTTATTCCAGTCGGTCCTTGCCCAGAGAGGGTCTAAAAAGGTAAAGCTGACCCTGAATCACTGAAAATGCACGGCTTTTATTTTATGGTACACAACAGGAGGAGAGGGGACAACAATCAGTGAAATATGGGTGTTAAACAGAGAAAAGGAACAGCACCCAAAAAGAGACGGACACTGGATGTACAGTAATTTTATTTTATTTTTAGGCAACTCATGAGAACATTATTTACAATACCAGGCTGGCACTGGGAACAAATCTGGTCTCAGATCAGGGAGCTGACATTTAAGAAGCTCAGTTTGGACCTTTCCTTCAAAAAAACTAATTACTAAAAATAAGATTTTTTCAGCAGAGCTGTGACCTCAGCTAAATGAAATAATGGATCTGTTGAAGGGAAAACAATCTACTTGAATGATGAAAGTGCATCTCCTAACTAAAGCTTTTTGGCATGAGAGCAGGTGAGTTGTGTTCACCTTCCACTTGTATAACTTCTTCGCCACTGAAGTCTGGTTTCATAATACAGTCTAACAGGTATAGCTCTTTAATTGTAAATCTGATACACTTCCCTTAAATCAATATATTCAATATTTTACTGATAGAGTCGAGAAACACTTGAAGCCTAATTTACCAAATGTCAGTGTAAGCCATCAAGTTTGTCAAGCAGCAAAAAGTGCGCAACCACAGCCAAGTTCTCCTCAGCAGAGATGCGTGGAGTTGGCCTTGCTGTGGAAATTTGGACACCCAGAGGACAGAATGATGTACGGTGAAAACAGAGAGGGCAGAGACAGGCAGTGATGTCAAGATATAATCAGGCTTTATTACTGGAGTCTCTGAAACTTAAAATCATTCAAACGTCTGGTCTCTTTGATGTTTAGCTCCATGCATCCATCAGTCCATCCCTTTGCCACTTAGTCCATCTGACTTCTACCTCCTGCTCCCTCCTCATCAGTCTTCCAGCGCCAGTGTGTTGAGTTCTTCATCGAGCTCCTCCAGATCTTCTCCCGTAAACAGGTTTTCATCTACCGGTACTTCCTCTTCCTCTTCATCCTCCCCTCCTCCGTCCTCCCCTCCGCCCTCTTCCTCTGAAAGCCCGTTGGCCTCGGCGCCACCACAAGCTCCGTTCAGCTGCTCTTCTGCAAGAAGGAGGGAAAAAAAATGCTAATCACACAACTGACCTTTGTTCATCAGAAGTAATGTGTTTGTTCTCTTACAAAAAAGATAAATTTTGACCAGTGTGTTTTTTTTCTCACCGTCGTCCGATTCCGTCGTCTCCGTCTTATTCCTAGAGGTGAACCGGTCCGTGGATGCTACAGTAATACCTGTGTTGTCGACCTCTTGTGGAACAAAGCGAGATAAGTCTATGTCCTGGACGTCTGTAGTATCAATCTGAAATTTAAAAGAAGAAAGAAAAGAAAACAAGAGAAACATTAAGTTAGAAAATAAAGAAAAAACGTGGAAGGGCTGGAAATTAGGGCTGGGTATCGTCACTGATTTCTAGAATCGATTCAATTCCGATTCACAAGGTCCCGAATCGATTCGATCCACGATTCGATTTAATTCGATTCGATTCACTTCGATTTGAATCTGGGAAATTTTGACAGTCAGAAATATTATAATTCAGATTTTTATCTATAAAAAGGAAGCTGACACATGCAAGACTTTATGAAAGGTGTGAGCATCACAGCAGATGCCTTTGTGTCAAAGTAGGTGAGGATAAAACACAGAAAAACATGAAGGTGATTTTCCTGGCCTGGGATTTTATAAAAATATTCTGCAGTACATCAAAAACGAAAGAAAACCATTAATCAACATATGAACATTACCTCTGAAGTTACAGCGGTTTTATCAGAGACACGGCTGAGTGTTTTGCATTTTGCATAATTTTAAAAAGTTTAAATTTGTTCAGCATTGAACGGCAGAAATTAGGTTTTCTTTTCGGAAGTATATAAAACGAAAAACTGACAGCGCTGTAAACAACGGTAGACTTGTGCGTAACAAGCAAGCGAATAATGCAGAAAACAGTACAGAGAGAAAGAGAGAGAGAGAGAGAGAGAGAGCTGTGCATCGTGGTCGAAGCAAAACAGTAAAAGTCAGAGTGAATACATGACGATGTTTATGTGAAGCGTAGTTTGGATCTTCTTTTGCTGCTGGTTCAGTCAATATTGATTGGAGAGAGATCAAACTAACAGCTTTAGAATCAGCGCATAAAGGGCGTGAACACAAAGCGCAGACCCGCCCACAGATCAGAATCGAGCGTCGGCTTTTAGCCCCGACCGTGAGAAAGGCGACATCTCACTGATTCTGATCCGCGGGTTGCGCTGTGTGTTTAAGTCTTTGTGCAGAATCCATGTTCCTGCTCTCATTTACTGTCTTAGCTGTTTGGTGGTTGTTGAAATTTTGTGAGATTTCACCAGAGATTCTGGCATTTCGGGCAAAATAAATTTATATTAAAAAATCGATTCAGGATTTTAATGAATCGATTTTACGTTATCCAAGCCAGAATCGATTTTAATCGATAAATTGATTATAAAAACCCACCCCTACTGGAAATGTGAATTTCGAAAAACTTTGAAAATTGCAAGAAAAAAAAGTTAGATTAAAATTCTTATCTTTGATGTATAAATTTTTCCTTTTCCATAAAATTAGAAAATATCTGAATACTAGTCTAGCTAGGAAGCATAAACCATTGTGGCTACATTGGAAAGGCAACAATAACAACTGTCAAAAAGGGAATTTTGGGAGACCTGCATGTGTGGATTTAACTAAAAACACTGACATTGTCTCGATATGTGGCACAGATGTGCATGGCTCAACCAATCACTGGTAAGAAGGTTCAACTATCATTAACACTATCAGTAATATTAATATTTATTCCCCTATAAGTCTTTTTTCACCAGCTATAAAATACTGAGATACTGGCTTCATATTTGAATGCTTGTTCTCCAGTATAAATCAGTACCTTAACATATCTGCCCGACTACACCGACCTCACAGAGGAACTAAAATAAATCGCTTGAAGTGGGAACACCAACATCAAAACATTTATATTTCATACCAACGACGCAAACTATATTAGACACCAAACACAGGTTATTGTGCGGGGACATCTCATTTCAAGTGTGAGCCACAGAGCTGAAATCAATATAAACTCACAGACTACAGAAAAACAAGACCGTGGGAGGTTTTTGTCTATTCTAAAACACAGAGCTTCTTTCAAACTGCCTCCAACCAAATCTGTGAGTTTATTGCATTATGCAATTGCTGGAAATTTCATAATTACCTCTTCCTCCTCCTCTTCTTCTTCGTCGGCGTATCTAGTGTCGTCAGCTTCATCGTCGTCGTCATCAACCAGCTCTGGGCGGAATTCGAACACCTCACGGCCGCTCACCTGCAGATAATTAATACAGATAATGATACAAATTGCGTTTAGACATTTTTGCTTCGCCACCGCTGCCAAGGTGAAATTTCACAACAGCTGCACTCACCACCAGAGATTTGCCGGCCTTAAAATCAGCCTTCTTCTTCTCCAGTTCCTCCCTTGCTTTGTCCACCTGATAAAACAAAAGCATCAAGTATATCATGACAAAAATATTTGACAAAGCTTTAATGATTTCAGTCATTGAAAACCCCCCCCGAGCCATCAAGTCTTTAATAATATCAGGGAAAAAGTGGGGACTTGGCCCTGACAACCTGATGCTACTACAATGTTTGAATGTGTCCAACCTTCTCCTGCCTTTTCCTTTTCTTCCAAGCCAGGAAAGTCTCCAGAGTTATCCGAGTGACATTTGCACCCAGAGCTGCACGCTGGAGAGAGACAAAGAAAGAAATCTCAGTTTCCGCACTTAAATTAATTAATTTGAGGTAACAGCATGAGGCCACAACATCTGAAGACAGAGACATTTCTTAGCATTCAATTATAATATCTCAGTCTTAGCTTATGTCTTCTCTTAACAGCAAGTTTTGCTGTTTTTCAATACTGAGTAGAAATAGTTTACTTTCATAATTACATATGTTGAGTTGTTAGTAGGGCTGGGCTATATCATACTGTTCACGGTAATACCGGTGTAATTTTGGGCAACGATAGGAAAATGAAATATCGCGATAGAATATGGGTAAAACGCGCATGCGCACTGCCTATGTTTACATACGCACATGGCGGTGACGCAGAATGAGAAGAGCGAAAGCGGATCGTTAAATGAAACGGATGAGCCAGAACTGGTTTGTTAAAATGCTGCAACTTCAGTGGTGTGGAACTGGTTTAGCTTTCGTCCGTCAGATACACATCAAAGCACTATTTTTGGTAGAGCATGCTAGCAGGCCGTCGTTATTACCGTGTTGTTTGGAAAATACGGCACACTTAAAATCAATCCTTTGATGTTTCTGAAAATCGACAGTGCCCCTTATAATCCCGTGTGCCTTATGTATGAACTCTGGTTGTGTTTACTGACCTCGAAACGATTTTATGTACACGGCGCTCGAAAATCTGTCAGATGTTTCAGTACGACTTTGCTAAGCTACGAAGCCGCACCGCTTGATGGACTGTTGGAGCATTACGGCTCCGACAGTACGTATCACCTCGCGGAGTGATACGTACTGTGCTTCAACATAATATTACCGTATTGTGTGTGTATAACCTCTTTTTAAGTTTTGTGGATATTACACATGGTTATGCTGAGGATATGTCGACCAGTTTCCACTGGAAATGCCTTTTGGTTAAACTGTCAGCAAGGAATTTGCACTGTTACATTTTTATGTAACTTTAATGCACATAAAAAAAACAGCTGCTTGTTTAAGTGAAAATACCTTGATGGGGTTTTTTGCACTAATAAAGTTGTGGAGTTGTAAAGTATTTTGTCTAGTGTCAATTATATCGTCAGTTACATCGTTATCGCAAATTTTCAAATGTATATCGTGATAAATATTTTTGGTCATATCGCCCTGCCCTAGTTGTTAGCTAACATCCTAACAAGTAACACATTCAAAAAAAATCCAAAACAGCAGCACTGACCGCGACACCAATTTATATTAAGCAGTTTTGTATTCATGTTTAAACATCGTTCCACTACCCTGCAGAGGTCACATAGTTTGCTCACATTTATTAGCACTGCTGTCACTAAATGTCTAAGATGTCTGAAATGATACGTAGTCTCGTCTGTCTGGACTAAACTATTTGAAACGTACTTTTCTTAAGAAATCATAACTGATTCAGATACATGTTTGCACTCAGCTTGGACTAGGTGAGGCTGCTGCTATTGGTTGTGATGTGTGTGCCATTACAGGAACACCAGTAGTGATAACATTCACACTTAAAGCTTTAAGCTGGAGACGTGAAAGTTGGCAGAAGCTCTAAACACAGACAACTTAGCGTTCTGTTTCAGGCATTTTTTAATAGTTAAGCTGTCCAACATGATTTCAACAGAAACTGCTATAAAGTTTTAACAAAATGCAGTGACTTCTTCAACATGGTGTCAGTCAGTCTGGATCAAAGTGGTGCTTTCATACCAAGTCTGTTCCTCTAGCTGCAAAAAATACAATGGCTCAATCCCAGACGTTTTGTTTCTTATATTGTAAGTAACACTAGTAATTGTATAACCAATGACAATTTGGTCTAATGGGACCATATCGAGCAACAACTGACCAGTGGACCCTGGGACTACCGCTCTCCTATTGACCTGCCTACTTGGAGCATTAGTTGAGGCATTTAATCATTCAGCACCCACGTAAAGGTTTCACAGCTTCTGTTTGGTTTGATACGTGAACCTCCACACCAGGCTGAGCCAGCCTTTTGAAGATAAAGGAGAAAAGTGCAAAGTTGTCTAAGGTAAAAACGGTTTGCATATCAGCAATACCAAAGACAGCAGCCTCACTTTTACACCTTCCAGTCCATCTCATTCAATAGTTGAACTCTGCTGCTGTTACTCACCTCAAAGGTTCCCTAAAGCACGCTGTTGTAGTTATCCTTACCTCACTCTCTACAAGTTCCTCCAACGAGATCTCTTCCTCCGTCTCCTCCTTCTTTTTGTCTTTTTTCAGTACAAAACCGGGAGGCAGAGCATGCCGGTACATACAACTGTCGCCCCCTGCGGGACACACCCAGAACCAGCCGTACTTATTGTTTTCTATGGCCTCCAAGAAGTACTTACACACCTGCAGACAAACAAGTGTGAGTTAGCAACAGTAAAGCAGACAAAATTTTGTATCATTATTGGTATTAGTTGACTGAACTGTTAGCTGGACTGTCTTTGAGGGATTTTGTTTAGAGCCAAAAGACTCTTGGGAACAAACAGAGGAAAAAAGCACTTTTTTCCCCTAGATTTGGTTTTCTCTGCTTCTTCTTTATCCATCAAACATCCTGAACTCCCTGCATTTCATCTTACCACACAAACAAGTCTGTTTCCCACACTCTCATTAAACCACCTGATGAAAACACAGACGACCAGCAAATATCTAGCTCCTTGTCTTCATTCAATTGTTTTTCATAACAACAGACTTACGATTTGTGTTTTGGCTTTCTTCTTCTCAGCTTCTCCGTGTTTTTTGTTGACGACTTCCTCTAGTTTCTTCTCATCCCAGTTCTCCATAGTGTCTGAAAGCAGCACATCACAATCTTTCAGCATTGGGTATGAATTCAAATCACTAAAATGCCCAACACCCTCTCCTGTAGCTCATAAAAATAGCTCACATTGGCCTTTTTTGTACGAGGATGGGGCTCTGAGATAGTAAGACGTAGCAGAACTTTCAGTTAATTTTCAAAGGAAAAACAAACAAACATAGTAGGCATGATGGACCACTGTCCAGGTAAAGTCAATAAAGGAGATAAGGCAAAGGCCTGGTTAATTTAATTAAGTGTTCATCACTGGATTTTAAGTCCAGATATCAGTAATGAATGAGGCTTAAACAAAGCTGCCATAAAGTAGGCTTAAGACCCATGTAATCATAACTAAACTGTTTACATTTTTAGCAGATGGTTGTCTTCTTAATTTATCTGAATAATATAAAATGATAACAAACAGATTTCCTAAGAGAAATCATGATGCAGATGTTGACATCACGCAGAATAAACACCATTTCAATATGTACAAGTTAACTGTGATGTCTACCAACCTTTCTCCAGGTCTTCATCTCTTTCGTCCACATAGACGCTTCTCTTTTCACATTTCCTCTCCATGGATAGATCATGGCTGAACTTGCACTTGTCTCCTTTAGTACACTGACCCTGCTTAAAGAACGCACACAGCACTGACTTTGGATCAACACCTGCAGGAAATAAAGAGATAAAAAAAAGATCAATCATCTTTTCTTATCAAATTTAACACATCAAATGATTCATCTCCTGTGTGTCACACGCTGTGTGTTACCTTTGCTGACTTTCTGAGCAACAACTACAGGTTTAAAAAGCTCATTGAGTTCATCCAGCTCTTTCTTCTTATCATTCTTCTTGGTGGTCTTTTCTGCCTCAGCCTGGGCAATCTAAACACGACAAATTCAGCCACATTTAAAGATTATCTTACTTACAAAAGCTTTAAGGAAGACAGCAAGTACAGGGAGCAAAAGTAAGAGAAGAATGTTTGGCTTAAGGATTAAGAAGATACACAAGGATGAAGGCAGAAAGAGATACAGAAGGCAACAGTTTGCTAACCTGTCTGGCACTTTGTTGTCCATATTTGACTTGCTGAGTAACATTCTTGATGTACTTCTGCTGCTTGGCCCCTTTTTTGTTCTTTAAGCCAAATGTCTTATCCTACAAAAAACACAAAAGCCCAAACACATCTTTATTAATTGTCACTTTTATAATACAATTCCAAACACATACATCACTACAAAAATCCACTTGACACATCTGCAAGATTGTAGTCTTGGTTCAGTCTTTGGTAGGCTCATTATGCAAAGCATAACCTCCAAGTTTGCTTTTATTCCATAGATGCTTTAAAATAAGGATGAGGAATCTGTTTTCTTTGGTTCTACTAACAGCAACATGAGACCAGTGATTAGTGACTTCAGAGAAACCAAAATTTGTCTCAGCAGACCAAGTCTGTGAAAAGTTCCTATCGACAAGGAACATTTCATAAATGCATGTCTAATTCAATAAATACTGACACACTTGTTCAAAATCTGACATACAGCTATGATAAAAATTAGACATCATTATTGAGGGTAATTTTCACAGCGATTAGAACTGAAGGCTATGGTTGGCCTTGTGCGGCACTGTATCGCTCTGTGTCTAAATGTTTTATAATTGCACTACCTTGCCTGCGGCACTCATCCCAAGTTTCATCTTTATTTGGTTGTTCATTCTTTATTAAAAACCCATAGGCCCAATTCACCATCCACCATAACAGTAGGCTTTGATTTTAACAGGTGGTATTGAACCAAGAGTGCAATATGTGGCTCATCTATGTGTTTGAATAGTTATTTTACCAACAACAAAAGTCACACCTACAGCCTGGCTCAACACCATTTTCTGTTGTAAAATTAAAAACTTTGCAACTGAAAGCAAGAGTTGCTTGTCTGGTGTTAAGGAAACTGAATTATGAAGTTGCATGTTAAAAACTTCGAGCACAATCTGCGCCCCTTTCAAAATTTACTTGAAATTCCCGCTGCTAAACTTAACCACAACAGAAAACATGTAAGCGTCCGGAAGACGCTGATAAC
Organism: Neolamprologus multifasciatus; assembly: GCF_963576455.1. Lineage (NCBI taxonomy): Eukaryota > Metazoa > Chordata > Actinopteri > Cichliformes > Cichlidae > Neolamprologus > Neolamprologus multifasciatus. Next base: position 29,686,851 of record NC_140451.1, read on the forward strand.
ATTAAGTGTTGTTTCAGGAAAAAACTAAATACACACAAATTGAGCTTGAAGTTACTCATTTCTAGCCGGTTTACATCACTGAAACAGACTGAAAGCAGCCCTGAGGCCGGTCAGAAAACAGGCCTTTCACTCTGCGCCTTCGTGCCCGTTTGTGTTTAAAACCATAAATACAACCTCATAAAACACTACATAAGCTTTACCATAATGTCTGTAATTCTTACATGCGTCTTCAACAGGGGATATTAACCTTAAAGCAATAACTGTAGGCACTTGCTCATGCGGCGGGACGGCCCTGATAGCAGCTTAGCTTTATCGGTTAGCTGCATGCCTTCGTCGAGACAGTCAGCTAGCTTTAGGTTTAACTATAACCGAAGGAGCCTTTAGTAGAATACTACTAACTACTTGGAAATATGGACCGAACAATTAGAAAGCACTGTCAACTGCCCAGAGGCCAGAACAACTTTACGATTCACCTGTCAGCACTTGCGATAGCCGCGGTTAGCCGTATGCTAGCTTATCAGCTAGGGTTAGTCAACGACACGCTAACTCGTGTAACTTTTACCTCAATAATCTTTTCCTTTTTCTTCTCCTGAGTTTTTTTATTTCCCCCGGGCGGGGCGGGTTTCTTCGGAGGCATGCCGGCTCAGGTATAGCTCTGAACAAAATGCGTGAAGCTGTTCAATATCTTTATTAATATGGTGATTTTGCAGGGAAGTCAGCTCCACATTACCCGGTTGTTGCTAGCACCGCAACAGCGCCTTCTAGGCCACATGTGAGTTGTTGATGTTCTGTGACGTCAACACGCACCCCGAGAGGCAGGATGGGTACTGTAGTCTGTAGAAAAATCAGACTCAGAATACTTTATCAATGCCTAAGGAAATTATGTAATCCCTAAGGAAATTGCAAAACACGTCTAGTTCAGGGGTGTCGAACATAAGGCTCTTCTTCCTCTTCTTCTTCTTAAGATAATTACGGTGGTGGTGCAGGACATTAGTGATGGGATTTCCGGCTCTTTTTAGAGATCCGGCTCTTTCGGCTCGGCTCACTAAAAAGAGCCGGCTCTTCAGGTTGTTTTGTTGCTTTAATTATTTAATCATTAACAATAATATAAAATTATGCAGAAAAGGAATTACTAATGTTAAAAAAAGTGGTTTTATTATATATGTTTATATATGGCCCCGAGAGACAAAGCACGTACAAACTCTAAAGCATATACAAACTCCAAAAAGCACGTACAAACTCCAAAACACATTTCTAGCGTTTAATGAACTTCCAAAACAGAGCTACCTAGATCACTTAAATTACACAATTGAAAGCATGTGTGTATTGTTTGTGTATTTATAGACAAGCACTCATATTTATTCAAATAATTAAAAAAAAAAAGTTCATTTACCTGTTACTACCACACACCAAATCCGGTTGTTGATACTTCCTGGCTTGTGTAGCCACTAGGAAACAAAAGCTCAACACTGCGCCCTAGCATCCTGGAGCACTTCTGTTGTCTTTTGTACGTGATTCTGAGTTTGTACGTGCTTCTGAGTTTTTACGCGTTTTGGAGTTTGTACATGCTTAGGAGTTTGTACGTGTTTTGGAGTTTGTACGTGCTTTGTCTCTAAGGGCCACCATAAATATACTTTATTTATTCACTCCACATAAAATATAATAAATAAATCATATAATACAAAAAACAACTATTTACATTTTAAATTTTTAACTATTTAAATTTTCAGCTTTTTCCTTTTAAACAAATTTAACGTGAAACAACACAAAACACTGCAAACCACAACACAATTAAATATAAATTCAAATATTAAGGCTCTAAGAGCCATTTCGTTCGCGAACGACCCATCACTACAGGACATGTATGAAGACATGGTGAGACGGTAAGATGTGTTTAAGGTGCGGGTAGGATTAATTTAGGGATCAGCTCTGAGCCCATTCTTGTTTGCAGTGATGATGGACAGGTAGAAGGTTGAAGAGAGTCTGGAGAGGGAGAGGTATGCTTTGGAGAGAAGAGGAATGAAATTCCGCAATTGCGCACTACTGGCACGGTCTTTGCGCACAGAAAATCTGCTTTGCACACACACACAAAAAATCTAACCTGAATTGAAATTAAAATTAATACTTTAACTATTCTTTTTTGCAGTGTTAGCCAGTAAGTGACTGGCTGCTCCCCTATGGGATTAGAACGATGCCACCTTATCCCATAGTCCAGCCAATAATGCGATTCACATTCGTATATACGCAGCTAATCAACGTGGTTGACAGGCTATGACAGCGTCTTTATGTGCCGACACCGGTGTTTTAGCTAGCAAAGCGGCGTGGCTGATATGGAGCGAAGCCACGTTAATGACAACGTGTTGGAGATGTCCAACCATTGGAGATGTCAGCAGGACAGACGGAACAATTGACGGAAAAATTGTGGACTTTATACCAGTTTTTAAATTGTGTTGATAGGCCACGTAAAACCAGAGTTATGATAAAAAAATATCTGCAATGTTTGGTTTCCTTGCTGAATACTATCGTTGTTTATTTACTGCGGGAAGAAACGGTAAAAACGGCGTTTTATAAGAAAAAAGGCTTGAAAGCCTGTGAGCAAAAACAAACTCCACCCCCCTCTCCCTTTCCTATTCGTCCAAAAAAGTACCATGTCGACCAATCAAAAAATGATATGGCAACGTGGCATCTAGTTGTTAAGAAACGGGGGGAAGTTTTAGGAGTGACGCAGAGTGGCACAAATAATTTGTGTGGCATCAAATTTGATGCAGAACAGCTGATTGTTCTGTAAATAGTTTGAAATGTTTATTTAAAAACGCCTTGGCTGAATTAAAAAAAAATAGCTGCAAAAAACGTTGTTGTTTGCCAAGAAGTAACTATATAATTAACTGCCCAGCATTGGTCATTATATACGCTATTTTGCAGACAGAGAGTTACAGGACTCTCTCCCAGACCACAGACTCATAATCCAAATCAGAGCTTTATTAAAAAATTTTTAAAAAGTTGTGTTTTCAAAATTGGAGTTCACGTTATTTTTACTTCCAATGGTGTTAACATACTACACAGGTCAATGACTAGATTTAAAAAAAAAAAAAAAATTCATTGTAAGTGGGCTAAAGCAGTTAATTAAAAGTAGTCTTACATAAATGTAAATGCGGTAATTTGATTATTTTAATAAACCATGTAACTTGGATGGATTCGATGCTGGCGTGACCACAGTGCACACGTCTGATGTTGCTCACAGTGGTCCAAGGGACCGCTCAGGGAGTTTGTGTGTTCGCTCAGACACGTGAAAAATTAGAGGGAACATTGCTCACAAGTTTCAGTGTGCATATACTGCAGACTATGATACCGGGTTTGAAGTCATTTGATTGCAGTTATAAGATTTAACCATCTGGTGTCAGTATTGCAATATATGTCAGCTGAAGCAAGACGCTTCAAGAAGTTGTACATTAAGAAAAGAGGACCTCACTCATTTAATGGTCAAGTGTAAACAAAATTCAGACATATATTGTTAGAGAGCCCAGAATTATATGAGAGCACGAACTTTCTGTGTTTTGGAAAACTAACTGAATAATGAGGAAAACAGATCTGCAGTGTTACAAATATTTAGTTATTACAAAAACATCTTCAAAATTATTTGAAATGCTGCCTGCAAGGTGAGGTGATATAATGAAGCCACTATGAGAGAGTACTTACTTTACAGTTTCTTTTGACAGATTAATGTCGCAGCCTCAAACAGCAACCAAAAGATCAAGAAGTGGCTCAACTCATGAGACTTGAGAAGGACCACATGCCTAAATTGGAGTTTGGTTGAATGACTTTGGAGCATTTGATTACACAGGTACTGAGAAATCAGCAGAAAGGAGATGTGTGTTTCTATCATAGGCGGTAGATAAAAAAGGTTATTAGAGAGCCACCATCTGGCCACTGAAAATAAGACTGTTTTATTAGCTTTTTACTCTTTTTTTTTTCACCGTTTGATTAGACCACTAGTCAATTAATTTCAACTTTGGTATGACTTTTACTGGCTGAGTAATGGATCAGCCCCTATCTGCAAACCCTCTGTGGTTTGCTGTGAGGAAAATTATAGGAAGCACAAAAAGAAGAGAAAGAGCAGGAACAAAGCTACAGTTGGGTGCGTTTGAAGAAGAAAAGAAAGAAAACCCCCCTTTGTAACCGGAAGCACGAGACGTGTCATCGCTGCGAGGTGGAGAACTAACCAGCAGGGGTTTTACCGCTTCAGCTGCTGATTCAACTTGATTTAATTAGATTTCACTTAAGTTACTAATGTGATTTGGTTTGGCACATTTGAAATGTGTGGCCTTCGTTCACATTGTGCCTCGGTTCATCGGCCACTTCACTGTGTGTGCAAATGTGTGTATGTGACGCACAAGAAACCGAGGCACAGACAAGAGCCAAAATGGGTCACACACGCCTGCTCCTTTTGGGCTCTCATTTGCGCTCATGTCTTTTAATGAGTCCTGGTTTTCAAGGGTAAGGGACAACATTTACTCAGTTTGGGTGCTCTTATAATGGCAGTACTAGTTGTGCACTTTAATGAGTCCCAGAGTGAGACAATGAATTAACTCTAGTAACAGCATCCTTGGCTGAAAATGTGTTATCAAGCCATGTGTTACCAGACATTTCTCTCTGCTTGCTCTGCTGCAACTTTATTTTATTCTATCCAATGCGGAGACTTTTTTATTTCTAACACACTTATCATGCACGACTCTTTTCCACCTTGCAAATATGTGTGCGCGAGTGTGTGCATACAATAACCTATATTGACACTACCGCTGACTGCATGGCTGAAGGCTAGATTTTAAGACAACAGGGGTTGGTAATATTGCCTCAAGCAAACTTTCCCTGTGTGTTTCTTTCTCTTGCTCCTCCTTTTTCTCTTTCTCTGAACGTCTTTGTCTCTCTGAGTGGAGTATAATAAATCACTATATCTGCTAGAAGAGCATTTTCCCTATAACCTCCCTCTTCATATTCATACAAACATCGATCCTTTCTGCAGAGGGCATCATGTCACGCACACACACGCACACACACACACACACACGCTGAAGCACACACTCGAATGCACTTGAATCCAGAGAGGCCTGCAGATGGAAAGAAAACATCTCCGGCCTAATTAAGAAAGCACAACAGTCGATCTTCTTCCCATGGTAGCCGAGAAAACTTGACACTGCGCAACCTGTAACCGGCTCATTTTTCTGAGGCAATAATCAAAAGCATCCTGGTATTCAGTCTGCCTCAGCCTCCTCCTGCTTCCAAGGACAAACTGCAGCACCTTGTCTGTACCGCTAACTTGCTGAGCAGGTCATCGGCTGTCAGCTGCTCCCCATCAAGGTGTTGCACGACACCAGGGGCGAAGAAAGGGGCAGGAACGATAATCTCCAGCCAGGCCCACCCAGGCAACCTCCTGCTCCAAAAGCAAAAACATGTATCTCCACTGTAGATTGGGGAAAAGTGTTCTGCTGCATAAAGACCTTGACCACCCATCACCTCAGGGCTTTTTTCTCTGCACACTGCTGAGATCCCATCATCCCGCGGTGCTCCCCGCAACCCAGGACTTATTCAGTGCTAAAGTTCCTCTCTTTTTTTCCTTTTTGGTGTAACGCACATTCCCCTCAACCTGCCTTGTCTACATTTACTTCAGAAGATGGTTTCTTACACTTCTGACAGTCCCAAGAGAACAGATGTGAACTTGTTGTATTTAGCTTTATGCTCTGTGTTCAGGTAATAACCAATAGCAGTAGCAAGAGTGATAGCGAGAGACGGTGCTTTTTTTTTTTTATCTGGGAAAAGGGGAGAATCGTATCCTTTTACTGATAACACAACTCGTCTGCTGCATGCATTGTACTCAGGTCCCTTGAGGCTACTGTCGGTGGAGAGATTGCTGTGTATTCCTGCTCTCGTGGTGGATTTCTGTCTCGCCGTGTGAGAGTTGAAAGTCGGTGCAAAATGAAGAGTCTAGAAAGGAGCGCTTTGCTCGCTAATCCCAAGGGACTGACACCAAAACAGGATGTTTAGCTTACTGTTGATGTTTCAGATAACTGAAGAATGTGGGACTGCAATTGTAGTGCTTTTAAGTTTCAATATCAGTGTAGCTACACTGGAAATATCTGGAAAAGCAGAACACCAAACAAGAAGATGGGCTCGAAACATTTGAGATATTTACCAGTAGCTATTTTTAAAACATGTTAAACTATTTTCAGCAGGATTTTTCTCTAACTAGCTGTCCCATTATTCACTCACTGCAGGAAAAATACTCAGGCTTCTTCTCACAATTGGATAAAGTTGTTTGTAAACCTATTACTGTCAGTCATAAGTGCTACCACCTATTCATTTTAGCAGAAGCACCAGCAGCACTGATAACCGATTTTAGGTTTTCAGCGTTTCGGCTATTGACTCCCTGCAGGGTTTTATCATCTCATGCTTGCCTGTGTGGCATAAAACTGTTGGTTGTTTTTGTGATTTTACTCATTCCTACATTTTATTGCATTCCTTTTGTGCCTTTTTATAGCGTATTCCTATTTCATTATTTTATTGTTAACTCCATCTGCAAGCCATATTCATCTCAGGGGACAATAAATATTGAATTGAACCGCACTCAGTCGTTTCAGGGAAGATTGGAAGGTGGAGGGTTTACTGCCTGATAACTGGAAACATGAATGAATGAGTGAGAACATTGGTGGGGAAAGTCAAAGGATTAGACAGAGTAGTGTTCACGGCTTTAAACCGTAGCACATTATCAGGAAAAAACAGAAAAAAAAAATCAGATAAGAAGTCTTTTAAAGTGCTCACAAAATGAAAATGATAGTGTTTAGGTTTTGGAGCTGAGCTTGAACTCCACCACCTGAGAAATAGCTCAAGAAAAAGTTTAACTTTAGAAGTTTAAACTTTATCCTCAAACTTAATTTGATGTCTTTGTAAGTCTTTATGTAAATGCTACATTAGCCTCAATTAAAATAGGGACACATACAGTCTTACTGTCAGAGTCTTCCAGGTGTGGCGCCTGTCTGTTTCTCTTTCTCTCTCCTATCCATGTGACTGGAGGCAATGTTGTGCGTTACAGTCTGTTTCAGTGCTGAGCATGGTGTCAGGAAACCCAGGGCGGGCGCACCAGTGTTTAAAGCTGGCTTCCACCACCACCTGTTGCCAGATTTTTAACCTATGCACACGTTAGCATGGCGCTTACCTGCTTGTTTGTATCCTCATGGACCTTGTACTTGCCTGCCCACCTGGAGAGAGTGCCTCACCCGCACTCACTGCCCTTGCTGCTGTAACATCTCTACTCTGAGGACTCAAATATTGGAAACCTTAGCCTGAGGAAAGAGAGGAAAACTGCAGTAACAGTGTTTGCCCCCTGCCTAAAGTATACTTACCTGCTTATTTAGAAACTTGTCCAAGTCCCCTGCAGCTTGTGAATGATCAGCTTACCAGAAAGATTACTTACCTAATTTGTTTCACTGTTTACCTGCAAGTATTCCCCGCTGTTGTTGCTCAGAGAACTGCTCATTAAAACTACTGACCTTTTTCAGTGTTCTGCATTTGAGGTTTAAATCCTTCTGGATAACATTACCACTTACTGGTCACACATTACACACATTATTAGAATGATGACATAATAATAATGCTTCAGAGGGTGTAGTAACAAGGTTTGTTTCAGCACTGCCTCTGTGCAGGAAGTTCATACATAACCATCAAAACTTAGGGCACCTGCAAGACTTATTTGGACTCGCTTTCAAGACTGCATTTGGTTCCATCACTGCAGGAAAGATCTATGTTAAGCAATTTGTTAATCCCTTAAAAAAAGACAGTTTCATGTGAAATTTAAATAATTTCATTTTTAAAAATAATACGAGCGCAGATATTAGCCCTTTTTCTCATCTCCCACCAAATGTTTAGCCAAAACGGGGGTGAGATATGACTTGGAAGAAATGGAAATTTAACACCCACAACAGGGCAAACTCTGTTGGACGCAATTCACCTTATGGGGATTAAATAATAAAAAAAACACTGACATGCACTGAAAATGAACAGGGTGTAAAGATGCTACAAAATGTTTCACACATGTGAATGGATAATGAACAGTGTTGGGAAGGTTACTTTTAAAATGTATTCCATTACAGAATACAGAATACATGCCCCAAAATGTATTCTGTAACGTATTCCGTTACGTTACTCAATGAGAGTAACGTATTCTGAATACTTTGGATTACTTAATATATTATCATGCTGTTTACAACTACATGAATGTACTATTGCTGTGTGATTTATTACTGTTACTGAAGGTCCGCGGCTCCGAACCGTAGTAAAGGGACCTCTGGCTAATACGGTGGGTTCTGTGTCGGCTCGTAGCCGAAAACTAGCTTTACTTTGTTGTCTGGGTCAACTTTGCTAGCAGAGACAGAGAGAGGCGTTGAAAGGCTGCTCCAACAGAACTTATTGTTTTTGGAGGAAAACACGAACACGGTGTACAGTCGAGTCTTAATAGCTTACTTACAGCTGGGCTCGTCAGGCACTCTTCTTGGCTGCAGTGGTTATTATTATATTTACATGCTTCCAGCTCCCGTTTTTGCTCGATGACAGCTCGTACTTTTCCTTTTTCTCCCTCCCTCGCTCACAGACACATAACGAGTATGGCAGTCCATTCTCCCTGCAGCACGGACTACACTGCCCATGATGCTACATTCTTTAGAACTATACCTGTAGCATTCTGCCTATTAGCTTAGCACAACAACAACAACAGGCGCTCTCTCACCCAGGAAACACGCAGAGCGAGAGCGTCACCCTGTAACCATGGCAACCGTAACGCTGCCGCCTGGAACTACAGAACGTAGCTGTCAAACAAAACCCAAACAGTCCTGACCCGCGACAATATGAAACAGGGAAGTACCACCGTGTAATCCATTTATTTCAACAAAGTAACTGTATTCTAAATACCACCTTTTTAAACGGTAACTGTAACGGAATACAGTTACTCATATTTTGTATTTTAAATACGTAACGGCGGTACATGTATTCCGTTACTCCCCAACACTGATAATGTGGGATTAATTTTAATCAGTCACCACTCAATACTGTACATCATCTCAAAGATTAAACCCATTTAACAGATAATAAAATGTCTTTCTATAAAGTTAATGCTTTCATATCAAAACTCAGCAACTGTTTAGTAAAGAATATGAAAAATCAAGAGAAGTCACACAATAAAAACTCAGATTATTATAGCAGAATGTTCAGAGATTACAAACTCCCAGAGATAATTAGACTTCAAATAAAAAATGAAGACTTTCATTCCAAAATTAGATATCTGCCACTTGGCAAAAAAAAGATATATATATATATATATTTTCCACCTACCAGCAGATGATTGCTGGCAGTAAAGCTCAGCACTATTATAGTTAGGAGTCGTGTCACGTTCGCTCGGCGAATTGTTACAAGTTAAGGACTTAATAAACTGTGTTTCTGAAATATTAACAGATGAAATTCAGACAGTAAGGACAAATTTATTGCAGCTTGAAATGAAACCTGTAAATCACTTTCAGTTCCATGACTGAGACTCTTGTTATTGCCAATAAAAGAATACAGATGAACATTTCACCTGCTGCCAGTCACAGCTTGTCCAAGCCTCGCAGGCATGCCTGCGTTCTAATATTCTTTTGTTTTTATTAAAACAACATGGAGGATAATTTACAAGCATAAACTGTTTAAACTTGGAATAAATAAAGGGAGCGATGCTCTTCTGGAGTCCAGTCACGTCTGAGAAGCATGCAGCTCAACTCCAACTATTTTGATTAGAGTTGAAATGAACTCCGTGTTAATGATCTGAGCGTTTCAGTTAAGATTTGCAATCAGCTAAATGGCTCAATTTAGAACAACTGAAATAAACCAAATAATTAATTTGGAAGTGTTCGGAAAGAGCTAAAAGATTAATTTCTGAGAGTGGCAAAGAAGTAAATGATTTATCTGGGAAGAAGTGGAAGGAGCTTAATGTTGAATGGAAGCAAGCGATTCATTCAAAGGAGTCGGTCCTAAATGACTCTGAGCCAGCTTCATCCTGAAGTTAAAAATAGACTTTCAGCGGTTGAAGAAGATCACTGCACACATACGCACGCACACTCACATGCACATATGCATGGCTATCGGTGCACGTGCTGTCGCCATGCAAATGCACACAAATGATACGGGAACCACAAAACACCACAATTACATTTTGTGAAATTTCAAATAAAAAAAGAAAAACTTGCTCACACACACAGCCGGTGTCACACTTTCTGTCACTAGCTCTCTTTTTTGTTCTCTCACTTGCTGACACACAAACACACACATTCTCTGACACAATCGCACATACACTGAAACACTGTCGCTCTCGCTCGCTCTCTCTCTCTCACACACACATATATATACACACACACATATACACACACATACACACACACACACTTGCGCTCTGGCTCATGAATTAAAGAGCAGAGCTGGTCCAGGGGGAAGAAATTATTCAGGCAGATCTGCTCTCTGACAGAGGAGTGGGAGGGAGGGAAGAGAGGAATGGAAAGGGAAAGAGGGAGAGGGAAGGGGGGAGGAAGAGGATGCAAAGACAGGAGGGAAAAGGAGAGGAAAAAAGGAGATGGAGAAAAGAAGAGGGGAGAGAAGAAAAGGACCTTTAATAAGGAATGCACTGATTTGACATAGAGAGGCGATCGAACCCCCAGTGGTGCACTGCATGAGTGCATGTGTTTCAGTTCTGTGTCTCCCCAGCCCTCCCCCCTGGCTTGTGTGTGCTTCTTTATTGACTCTCTGTGTAATGGATGTGGGTATGCATGTATCTGTTTCTTTGTGAGGTTATGTTAGTACCTGTGTGAGCATTCAGGTGTGTGCGTGTGCGTGCGTGCCACTTTCATGCTGCTGGATGGCAAGTTTCTCTTTTAGTCTAACTTCACATGTTGCATTAAAACAGGTGATAAGAGACGTTTTCTGTCCAAGCTCCCCGATGAGGTGAAAATTAAAGGGAAAAACCTGCTGAACAGCCATCTAACCGCAGCACACAGGACATATATCAAAGCTAGCTCTGAATTTTCCACAGTGTAAGGCTGGATAGATTAGAGGTCCTCACATGTCCAAACCGCTCTTATGTAAGCAGTACCACAAACTATTTTTTGATTTCAAATGAAATTTGAAAGTTAGACACCCCAAAATTGATTGAGGAAGCGTGTTATTTCAGAGATAGGTGAGATATGAAAACCAAAGTCCAGTATGACTAACGGATCGGTGAATTCGAAGGCTTATCAGAGGCTAAAATACAGCAGCTCTAGACAGTTATCAGTTGTGCAGTTATTTTATCTTTAAATGTTAAAATAATGATTTAAATGATAAAAAATAAACTTTCTGGTAAAAAAGTCATGTCGGTCAGGAATATGTGGTTGAAGGACTATTGCTGCATGATGTTGATTTCTCGATTATCATGGCTTTCCTTACTTCCCTCTAGTGTTATTCCAGGCACAGACCTTTGTTAATCATCTTTAATATTAGTCTTTCTGTCACAGTTTCAGTTATTTATCTTTTGGTCATTTCCTGTTTTAACTGGAAGATTAGTTTGCTGTTGCTTTCTTACACTGTGGGTTTTCAGTAATAATAAAGTTTGACTTTTGTTCCCTTTGACCTGTGTGTGCAGTGTTGGGGAGTAACGGAATACATGTACCGCCGTTACGTATTTAAAATACAAAATATGAGTAACTGTATTCCGTTACAGTTACCGTTTAAAAAGGTGGTATTTAGAATACAGTTACTTTGTTAAAATAAATGGATTACACGGCGGTACTTCCCTGTTTCATATTGTGGCGGGTCAGGACTGTTTGGGTTTTGTTTGACAGCTACGTTCTGTTGTTCCAGGCGGCAGCGTTACGGTTGCCATGGTTACAGGGTGACGCTCTCGCTCTGCGCGTTTCCTGGGTGAGAGAGCGCCTTTTTGTTCTTGTTGTGCTAAGCTAATAGGCAGAATGCTACAGGTATAGCTCTAAAGAATGTAGCATCATAGGCAGTGTAGTCCGTGCTGCAGGGAGAATGGACTGCCATACACGTTATGTGTCTGTGAGCGAGGGAGGGAGAAAAAGGAAAAGTACGAGCTGTCATCGAGCAAAAACGGGAGCTGGAAGCATGTAAATATAATAATAACCACTGCAGCCAAGAAGAGTGCCTGACGAGCCCAGTTGTAAGTAAGCTATTAAGACTCGACTGTACACCGTGTTCGTGTTTTCCTCCAAAAACAATAAGTTCTGTTGGAGCAGCCTTTCAACGCCTCTCTCTGTCTCTGGCTAGCAAAGTTGACCCAGACAACAAAGTAAAGCTAGTTTTCGGCTACGAGCCCGACACGAACCGACGTATTAGCCAGAGGTCCCTTTACTACGGTTCGGAGCCGCGGACCTTCAGTAACAGTAATAAATCACAGCAATAGTACATTCATGTAGTTGTAAACAGCATGATAATATATTAAGTAATCCAAGTATTCAGAATACGTTACTCTCATTGAGTAACGTAACGGAATACGTTACAGAATACATTTTGGGGCATGTATTCTGTAATCTGTAATGGAATACATTTTAAAAGTAACCTTCCCAACACTGTGTGTGTGTGTTCTTTTTCTGAAAGGATGGGCCTTTTTAATGCAGTCAGTTTGAACACAGCATCAAGGTGCGTTCAAACAGGAAGACACCAACAGCTACATGGGACCGGACATCACAGTGACATGTCAGTGAACTTCAAAGACCTGTAGCGATGACTGGTGAAATAAGAATGATAAATAGAGCAAGCAATTTAATAGGGTACCACTGGAAATGAAAACATAATTGACTCACATATTTAGGTGCATGTACCAACAAAATCAGAGCCTGGAATGTCCATTAGTAACCAGCTACAGCTACAAAGCACCATATTGTCCCTCATATGTCCAATTTTTGTTCTTTATTTCTCTTATTTATTAGTTTTAAATCTTTGTGTTATGATCCCAGGTTCAGCTGTGGGCTTTTGAACCTCTGATGGTGAATTCTTTGTTTGGTGTTATAGTTTTGCTTTTTGACCTTCGTGTTTTCTTCAGCATGTTTGGAAGCTTTAGTTTTATTATAATTTAGCCTTAATATTTGAGTTTATGTTACTTACTTATTTGTTTACTGGTCTATCCTCAAGTTTATTCATGTGTCTCTGTTCTCACTTCCTGTTTTATTAAAAACAATTAATCTAGTCTGAATACTTGCGAATTCAAACACACGCAGTGAAAGTGAAGGTGATTTGAGATGTTGCCTCTTTAAATGTGGACACGCTGCGTAGTCCTGTTTTATTATTAGCCTTAATATTTTTATTCTTGAAGTTTTTAGAGTGTCTTTGCATCCAAATAATCCTTATTAATATTTTACTGGTCCTCAGGGCAGCTCTTCTGATTGGCTGGACAATAGATTGCGTGGGGCTTCTTTGCTCACAGGCAAGGTTGTGTGCCTGAGAAGCGTAGTAGGGATATTCCCTCTGACTAACATCATATAGACCCTGGAATAGGAGGAAAACCTCCCTGAAACAAAGCATTTCGAGCAGTATGAAGCCTGAACTTTTAGATCACAGGGATTAGTTTTGTATATACACTGACTTATTTAGAAAACATTTAGTGCAAATTAAAAGATCAAATCAGCCATACAAAATGCATGTAGTCCACCTCGTCCATATAATTCACATTTTCATGAATTAAAAGTATTGATTATCCTGGAAAAAAAGAATAAAAATCAGAATTTTTTAAAAATTCTAATATTATAGGGTCTCTATTTTACAATATAAAGCACCTCGAGATGCTTGTAAATTGTTACGATATCAACAAAATTGAACTGAATTGAATTTTAATAATCTCATTCAATTTCATTTTCAATTAGAACCATATCCTTTAAACCTGGGGCCTTGTTATTATGCTACTTCCCCCAAAAAACAACTTAAAAAGTTATGAACAGGAGTTTAAATCATCCCTAAAAAGTACCTGATGATTACAGTAATTAATGAGCAGCCAAAGTGAAAAGAGCACCAATCCACATAATTCCACATAATTTAAGTGCACACCATGTTTGAACACACACACATACACACACAAAACCCACCACAACTTCACTTGCAATAAATAAATCCATCATGATCAATGCTGTCAGTGTTTACTCAGATATTTCACATGTAGAAATGCCCACATCAGTCATGCATTCCAGTTTTTTATACATAAACGTGCTTGTGTGTTATAAAAAAAAGTGGTCTGTGTTTTACTTTTATTTTATTGATCTAAAGTGGACCACTAATGCATTAAATCACAAGCAGCTTTTTAAGATTCTGGGTAGGTCAGAGTAGAGCAAAATCTAATTAGGTATAATACAGATTGACAGCTTATCCGATAATAATGTAAGCGTGTTTTTGTTGACTGGTTGAGGGTTTTATGTGGGCAAAATTGTACATGAGCAGACTATGTGAGATATCCATTTATATTAAATGAAAACATGCCAAAAAAAAGATACATGCCTACCATGATGTGACTGTCGTTTTCAAAGTTGGCCTCTGAGTAACTGAGTTTGAGACCTCATACTATAAACCAGCAATATAAAATACTGGAAAGTGGGACTGTGGCTCACTGCCATGAAGGCCATAGATGGATACATTTGTATATATTAAGACCACAAGCATTATAAATCTGTTGTTCAAGAGAGACCTGCACAAGGAGTCGGTAGAGGCTTTAACAGCATTAATAAACACAACTGACACACAATGCAAGGGAGTGAACATCACATCTAGATATATGCAACAACATTTTGAGAAGAAGCACAGCTTCAACAGCAACTTTTTTCTTAATTCTTTGGAATTGACTTAAACTCCCCCACGATAACCAGTTCTCACAAATTTAGCGCCTTCTTTCGATTTTTCCAGGAAAAATGGGCAGCATATTTAAAAGCTTATTTTGACCCGTTCTCTTCTGGCTCCAAGGGCAAACATTTGTATAATATTGAGAAAGCAAAGGCCGTATTGATTATGGGTTTTAGACGTGCGTACACAGATAAGTGTGTGCAAGCCCAAGCAGATATTTTTTATTTAGAAATAACCAATAACAAAATCTGTGGACACAGAGACGACACTTATCAGCAGCATACAGGAAACGGCAATTTCGATCATTTCTATGGACTATTAAAGCATAAAACACAATGGTAAACAGTATTACTATCTTTACCTGCTGTGCCAGGTGCATTCATGAAGAGCAAATGACTATAATCCAAAAAGAGAGAAAAAGTTGAGGAAATCAACGGTTTCTTCAGCTGGAGAGCAAAATTAATAAAACGCTAAACAGATAGGTCTCTAGTAACAGGACTAGGGATGAGTACCGGTATCCGGTGCCATGATGACATAAACGGTAGTAACCAGACCGGAAAGCAGCGCACATTTCGGTGCTTTTTTTCCTGAGCTGTGATACTTTCTTCTTCCTTACATTTGTATTGGTGGTTGGCAAACAGCTGAAAGGTGCATTACCGCCACCAACTGGTATGGAATGATACACTTTAGATTCTAGCCAATCATTTTACGTTTCCGAGGATAGTAGGCGGGTCCAAGTACGTACATTCTTTTAGAGCAGAGCTACAGATTAAAAACGCCCAAGGCGAAGCGGTCAAAGTCTGGCTGTACTTCACAGCAAAAGATGCAAACTCAGCAGCCTGCAACAAGTGCTTTAAGCTGATACTGTCAAAGGAGGTAACTCCTCAAATCTGATGAAACACCTGGCGATGCATAGCGTTCTTTTTTAAAGCCGAGAAATGCGCCGTATTTGATAGCTTGCTGCGAGACCTCACACCGTGCAAATCTACTGCTTGTGGGTTGCCTGTTATCGGACCCGGAGTTTGCAACATCCCCCAAAAATCCGAAGAGGAGAGTCCTGGCCCCTAGCCCTGCCAGTGGAGCAGAAATGATGATGATGGCAGCAGCAGCCGTTCTTCTCTGGGTGAGTAGCTTAATGTTGTTCGTGTGTAATTTACGTTGAGTAGGCTAACCACGTTATTACATTAATGCATGTGAGGTGAACTAGCAAACACCATCGTAGCTACATGCGGCTGTCTTCTTGTTTGATGGCAGATACTCCCTTCACCCTGGTCAAAAAGGCTAAAATGACCAAAGAAAAAGTGGAAAACAGTTAAACATGAGAGGTTTTTGGACAAAGTTTGTGTTTTTTCCATTGATTAAGCACCGCTACCAGCCAAGAATGATACCATATATGCCCCATAGCTGCAGAAAAGGCTAACATTGTTATCTTTTTACAAAAAAAACAGCTGAACATGAGAGGTTTTTGGACCAATATTGTGTTTTCCATTCTTTAAGCACCGGTTTGAGCACCGTTTAAGCACCGGCACAGTTTCAAAAGTACCGGTTTGGCACCGGTATCAGATAAAACCTAAACGATACCCATCCCTAAACAGGACACTGTATGGCATTCCAGTTTGTAGTAAACCTCATGTCTGTGTTAAGTATCCAAGTGCCTCTCCAATGACTTGTTTATTCATTTTTGGCCACTGTTAGATTTAATTTACGGGAATTTCCAAAAATAAATCAAGTATTGACCTGTCGTAGTAGATAATTTTGTGTCTATTCAAGGGAAACCAGGGGAAGCTGATGATCTATGATTAAAAACTACCAGGACAGTCAGAACAAAACACTGTGGGGTGAACAAACGAAGCAGACAGCAAGCAATTTAATTGAAAAAAAAAAAAGGGGGGTGTTGTTAATGGGCTTCAGTTAGCTAATTTAGTTAGCCAGTATGATTAAATGGACACAACAGGTTCTGACAGCAACCACACCACTTCATCTGCAAAGACAGTAGATCACCACTTTGCTCCTATGAAGAGAAAAGAGAATGGGCTTCAGCATCAGTTAACGTAAGTCAGTAAACACCTAATGTCTACCTATCTGTGTTTGCAGCTTTCTTAATTGGTATTTAAACATCGTCAGCTGGATGTGTGTATTTAACTACATGCTGAGTGCTTGTTTTATAGAGGTTAAATTCTCTTCGGTGTTCAGAGAAACGCTTGAATGTTTGTGCTTGCAAAGCAAACAGCAGTTGAGCCTGCTGTTGAGGCCCTAAGTCAATTCAAGATTTCCCTAATTATGCAATTAGTGTTTTTGTTCAGTCACCTGTTGAACTGTGAAACTTGAGAATCACTCTAGGCACTGTGGACATGTTTTTTAAATGTATAATGTATTATCCAGATTTTTCTTTAAAAAGGAAATTGAATACTGGCTGTTTTGGCTGTCCTTTATGAAATCCCCTCAAAGACAATGAGGGGGATGTTTGTAGGTCTTCTAGTCAATAGATTTCAATGATGAATAACCACCAATCTCAAAGTTCATTATCTTGTCCCAACAATATTTGTGAAAGAACCACAATATATCAACAGTCCCCTATGAGGAAGCACATGTCGAGGGTGAGAAGGAAGAACTGCCTTTTGACAGGAAGAAACCTCTGGCAGTAACAGACTGCTCTACACGGGTGAGGGTTTAAGCTGTTTTTATGGGTCCAACAAACGATTTCACTCAGACAGATGGGGGATAGAGGGGTTTTCACACACCCCCGTGCAGTGCATCCAAAATCCTGACTGTGCATCTTTCACTGACTGTCTGCTGAATGTTGATTGGTTGACAAATTGTGTGGACCAACAACAGCACAAGCAAGAGTGGCTCACAGACGGGTTGTACCACATACTTTGTACACTGCCCCCATCTGACGACAGAGCTCACTGCAGGCAGACGGGCCATCCCTTGAGTGGAGCGAACAGCGGGTGCACTGCCTCTGCTTGACTTTAAAACCAACTTAAGGTGAATAGAGGACTGCAAGAAGGATCAAAGACAGGACAAACACAAAGTGGAGAGAAGACAAGAGTTAATGACATGCAATACTTGATCCAGCTCTAAATTGAAAAGGCAAGTTTGAAGTCTAATCTTAAAGGTAAAGAGATAATCTTTGTTTCCCAAATTTAATTTGAAAACTGGAAGCTGGAAACTAAGAACCACAGGTTACCTCCACTCTGAGTGCTCAGATGGCATCATTCAGGACTTGTGAAAAGAAACATCTTTAAAAAAATTCTGGGAGGGATTTTACAGGGAGCCAGTGGAGCTCCTTGGATTATGTTTACAAGTTAAGAAGGCTTTCTTTTACATCTCCTGTGACTATGAAAAGTAGATTAATTAAAGCTGCACAACAGATACTTTTGCCACTTGAGGCCATAAAAACACAAGATAAGCCTTTCTTCACCTTTATACCAAACTTCTTTGATATCTGTTGCTTATTAAAACATCAAGTTATTAATTTAGAGTCATGTTTCCAGACACCTGGTGCAAGTAAGCCCAAAATTAACAGATACTAAAAAAGACAAATAATTACTTAATTAATTACTTCATGCTGCACGCTGATGTGAACTTATCAGCTGGATTTTTTTTTTTTAACAACTTTAAAAAAAGGAGATTTCTCCACCCCATTGATCACTTATTGTGAAATTGTGTTGAGGGTGTATAAGCATATGTAAAATATGTGCCGGTGTCATCAGTTTTAAGCAGGAGCTGAGCTCAGCACTCTGATAGAAAACTGACGTGTTTAACATCATAAAAGTGCTTCAAGTTTATATTTAATCCTCATCTAACAAAGCCATTTTAGCATTCCAGTCTCCTGATCAAAAGGTGGATGTGATTATGTCTCAATATCCCAACTTGCCCATAAGGTGGTTTGTTGACACAAATGATCTTTGCAGTTGCTTTGTTGGTCTGATACGGATTTAATAATGAAACCCTTTAATGCTATTGGTAAAGTAAAGCATGGTGCTGTGTTTCATGTATGCCCTACCACAAGGAGACCCTAGGGCAGACCCAGATCATGCTGGAGAGATAATGTTTCTTAGCTGAAACAGCTGTCTGAGAAGAGGGAGGTCTGGGCTTTGCTGCTTAGACCACCGTCCCAGGAGTCTAAAGAGACCAAGATCAGTGGTAGAAAACGAATGGGTTATAGCTAACATAAATGGTGATATCATTTTTTTACACAGTAACCCTGTCGTGAGGCTTGAGTTTGTTGTGTTTGGAGAGAAATATTGTGCTGGTGTGCCTTTTAAAGGACTACATTCAAACAGCATCTGGTGTAATATAATAATTGTACAAACAGACAAATACCAAGACATTTGACCAGTCAGCTCTATGATAATAAGCACTGTGCAGGAGAGCTGATCCAATCAGTGCTGCTAAATAATGATCCGTGTTTGTGAGGATGCTGTAGAAAAAAATCTACAAGCTCTGCGAGTCTTCAAATCCTATTACAGAAACTAGTGTGATACTTGCAATGTGATCACAAGCAGCAGATGTTGCTGAAACATGTAAGGTCATACGAGCCCTATAAAGATGTTGGAGCAGTATCTCTGCTGATCATTTTCTGTATGTTTATCAGAATGAGCGAACCTTTTTACCTCGTCATGTTTGTTTTCACGTTGTCATGATACATGGTTATTATAGAAATTCTAGCAAGAGCCACTTTATAATTAAAGCCCCCTCTCAAAGTGCAGGATTTACACTCGCTGTGATAGCTAAGGTGCTTATGTAACCTGATAATGTGTTTCTCAGCACACGGTAAGAAGTGGCATAATTACTTTGCTGACAAGAAGAAGGCATATTGGCACAAAAACCCGAAGCATTGAGAAATTTTCTAATGCATGGTGAGCGTGTTTTGATGTTAAACCTTTTAGATGTAGGTACAAAATGCAAATTCTGCTAATTGAACAGTCTCAGAGCGAGAAGCGGCTGTGCCCACGTCTTTGTAGCTGCAGCTGCTGAGTGATCACAGTCAATGGGTACCTCTGTATTTCCATTGCCACATCAGATGTACCGTTTCAAAAGCGATATCAGATATTATTCTAATATTTGAAGACACTGGACATGCTTTCCTTCACTAAAATGCAAAAGTTCTCACCTTGTGTTCCTGACACGGCAGATTATTGCTGCATTATGTGATTCTGCAGCTCCACCAAGTTCTGGTGCTCCACCTACAAAAAGCAATCTGGATGTAAGTGTGTGCACAGACCTTTTGAGCAACATAAAACAGTTTTTGCAGGGATTGAAAAGTAATCTGTCATAAAACCAAGTAACTATTTAACTGCAAGGAGCCAACTCTGTTGAGTAAGGCAGGTAGTGGGTGGTGATTGTGTTGGTGTGGACAAAAAAAAGGTATTTTTAATGTGCTGTGTAAAAAATTAAAGGTGCACTAAAGGCATGAATGCTGAAGAAAATAGAAAGTGTGCATCTTGACCTGATGCACTTTTCTCACAGTCGAACATTTGCAACTTTTTCACTGCAAACTTCTGTGTGACCTTTAATTGTTTGGGTGGGAAAACGTTTTTAATGAGTCTTTAGCTAAGTTGTGGACACAGTTTTATTCAGTATTTATTTTGGTTTCTTTCTTTTTCTTGTGTTTAAAAAATCACCTCAAACTATTTCTGCTAAAAAATTAGCTTGACTACAATGAGAACGATGACTTATTGGCAGAATAGGGAATGTTTGTTTGCTTTATTTAAGGCAATTGAAAAAAGATATACAATATAACAGATATAAATAAATATTCATTTGTGATATGTTTTCATTTGGATACCACATCACATTAATGAGACTATTTCAGCAAAAACAGGAGATGAATTGTGAGCTCTGATCTTACATGTAGTTATAGTTAATATTGACATGTTAAATTGAATGTTTCATGTGCCTCCTGTAGCTGCGGTGCTGCCGGTGCATTATTATGTATGCACATTCAGTGGCCATGGGGGCTAAATGTTTTTTCACCACTCACTCAGCACAGTGAAGAGACCTCCTAGGGTGCAGGCTGTAGCTTGTTCAGCTACTCTCATACAGCCAGAAAGCTTTATAGATGCAGTGTATGCTTTTCTATATGACACAAGTGTGCAAATTCATACAAAATAATCACTATCAAAATGTGTGAAGAACACAGTAGCTCAAAATTGGTAGCTATTAACTTTTTGTTACTGAGCCCAAAGGAAAAATGACCATCTCTTTCTAAAGTTATAATAATGTAACCAGTTTTATCATATAAGAATTCATCTATTCAAGCATAATATACATTTTTCATTATCGATTTTTCACAAAAACAATGATATATCCTGTCAAATAATCTATATTTTTCCTGATCTTTTTTCTTTTCTTTTGTTTTCCCTTCAGGGTATAATGCAGTGATGCTTATTGTCTTGAAAATTTGCCACCCTGAAAGCCAATTCTGTGCCAGACAGAAACCCTATTTTGAATTGTCACACAGTTCTCATGGTTTATAAAGGTGTGTGGTAGTTACTCAAAACACTCTTTAGAGAGACTGAAATGAATAAGGAAGTCCTTGAAACTTTTTAGCTAAAAAGAACAAAAACATTTTTTTTGTCCTCATTTTGGTTGGATTATTAAGACAGCTCCAAACAGTTACACTCCACACAATACCAGTTGTCATGAATCAGTTTAAATCAAGCTGGTAGCACCAGTTTACTTTAACAATCATCTCGATGTATTTTATAACCCAAGGTAAAGATGCTTTAGCATTAGAGAAAGAACCCCAGTGATCAGATGATCCCTGGGGGACTATGCCAACAGGCTGAGGGGGGACAATGTAGTGATACCATGGGTAGAGATACACAAACATGCAGTAGTGGTATATAAACTATATAACCTTACAAACTCTGTATCAGTGGTGGAATGTACCAAATTCAAATTGGGTTACTGCGATATAACTTAAAGATTAAGAAGACCCTACAATGCCAAATGTATCATATATGATACGTGGGTTTTTGTGAGTTTATAAGACCTCTGCATCATCAGTGTGATTTTCCCCCCCTACGAAATAAAAATACATTTTAATTAATAAAATCCACAAACATGATAAAAATTAAAGGTCATATATACAAATTTGTCTTTAATTTATCAGAAGATTCAATAAACACTCCAGTTTTACATAATAGGATTTTCTGAAAATTATTTCATAGTTCAGACAGGACTACGTATACTTAGTAAACTTATATCTAAACATTTATGTTACATGTAAAAGAATCATTATAAGAATGGCATTTAATCATATAGTTACTCAGTGGTATAAACTGAAGTGTAGATGCATCCTTTTCCACAAAGACTACCTCTCTAACTGGTTAACAAATTCTCTATTATTAAATAAAGAATAATTTCTTTCAGGACAAATTTACAGTTTATTTTAGAAACCACAAAATGGTTTGAATAAGAACCCTTGAAATGCAGCCTTCATTGACTGTGGCTGAAAAACAGGCTGTCAAAAAAGAAAGAACATTCAAATTTCTTTTAAGAAAAGGATGAAGGACATGGCAAAGCTACTAGATGTGCATTTTCAGTTAGTCAGAATGTATTTGAATAGTATTATTCATCCAGTTTAATACAGGAAACAATGAGAAGCAACTTAAAGATTGTAAACAAAAAACATAATAGAGCAAACATTTTAAATATGTAGGGTCATTCCATGAAAATATGAACCTTGATCACCTTGTATGTATAATAACTTTTTTATAATTACATAACTTTGTCTTCATGTTATGAAGCTTTTCAGAGTTACATGTCTCTAAGCTTTCTTGAACCCAGTTGAACTAGGCCAGAGGTCGGCAACCTGCGGCTCAGGAGCCACATGCGGCTCTTTAGTCCTTATACTGCGGCTCCGCGTGGTTTGGGAAAATAAATTAGAAGTATTTAGCTGAAGTGTATTTTATTTATGTTATTTTTTTTTTTAACTCGTAGTTCTAAATTGGAAGATTATTGTGATATTGAAATATAAAAATAAAATTATATTCTATTACTTTTTCATCGCTCAAAATAAGCGTCAGACTGGCGGAAGCCGGTGTACCCGCCGAAACGGCGTGCATTTATCGAGACTTTCAACCCCAAATAGGCCAATTATAGATCTTCGGATCCACATTATGTCAGCAGCTGTTCTCCTCCGTGAATTATGTTAAAAACAAACACCACTCACGCCTCATAGATGACAGCTTACAGTCCTGCGTAAAGATGAAAATGACTTCGTACAGCCCCGATTTGCAGACGCTGTGCGCAGAAGTCCCATTGTAAACATATCACGGCAGACCCGACGATGTTTCCATGAACACGCTTTTCAGCTTCTCTTTATTGACCACTTTTCACACACGGTTGCTGTACGCATACAGCCGGCTGTAGCTTCTCAGCTCACAGTCCGACAACACAACAGCAGAGAGAGCACAGACAATAAGGCGGCGAGGCGTGATTGCGGGTGCCGCTCAGGTGCGTCCGACTCCCCTGCAGTGGCGCTGCAGGACCACACCCCGTCACACACATTAACCAGGTAAAATACATATTTAGGCAGAATTTTGCAAATATCTATTTTTCATTTTTTAGCAGCATAGTGCTTTTTTTCCAGTTATTTTTTTAAAAGTCAGGTCAAGGCTCTAAAAGCCCAAAGGCGATATAAGGGGGGCGGCTCACAACAGTTTTTGTTTGCTGGATCATTTTAGTTCAGCTGG
The DNA here is from genome assembly GCF_963576455.1 of Neolamprologus multifasciatus. Classification (NCBI taxonomy): domain Eukaryota; kingdom Metazoa; phylum Chordata; class Actinopteri; order Cichliformes; family Cichlidae; genus Neolamprologus; species Neolamprologus multifasciatus. Next base: position 29,710,445 of record NC_140451.1, read on the forward strand.
GTGTCTTTCCTTTTGTTATATTTCTTTAAGAGTTCAAAATGTGTTAATTACATAAACAAAATGTAATTTTCTCTGTAGCACTTCATGGATTTAATAAGCAACACACCTTAGTTGTTCACAAAAAGCATAAAGGTAAAAATCAATATATACAGTGTTATCTTCATTTTAGATGTCAAAAAGTATTTGCGGCTCCCAGTGTTTTCTTTCGCGTGGAACCCGGGTCCAAATGGATCTTTGGATGTTAAAGGTTGCCGACCCCTGAACTAGGCTATCTTATTTTTTCAGGGTGGTATGCCTCTATAATGAGCTTTGAACATCACTATCATGGGATGTATCATAATTTCAATAGCAGATACATCCTATTTTTTGGTATTGGTAACCTGGATTTGTTGAGATCTGTTTTCTGATTATTCATTAGATGAAACTTCAAAACATTTCCTGGAAATCTTCAAGGGTCACATCAAAATGTGGGTGAGATGGCTGTTAAAGAAAACAAGTAAAAAGTTATAAAACATTAAAGCATATGAGAGGTCTCTTTTTTACCTACATTTTCTGGTTTCCTTTTTCCTTCTGGCTGAAAATAATTTTCTAATATAGTCTTTTTATTTTTTTTTTTTTTTTGGGGCAAATTTGAAAGCACCAAATTCCAGCCCTCCCCTGTGTGCTTTGAGGGCCTGTAACTTGGAAACTTTTCTTAGTATGAAGGTAAAAATAGCTACATTACTGTAAATATACTGGATGTTTTTCAGTATATACAGTGGGGCAAAAAAGTATTTGGCAGCCACCGAGTGTGTAAGTTGTCCCACTTAAAAAGATGAGCCTCAGACAGCCTTCTGTCTCTCACAGTTGACGTCAACCTATGCTGAAAATTACAGACCTCTCATCTTTTTCTGTGGGACAACTTGCACAATCTGTGGCTGCCAGATACTTTTTTTTGTACTGATTTTTCACAGAGTGACCTAATAGTATATCAGTAAATTAAGAGCAACTGAATCAATAATGCTTGATAAGCTTTTAAAAAGCCAACGTATTATGTATGATGAAATTTACAGTAATAGCTTTAAAAACAAAATTAAAGAAAGCAAACCAGGATAAAATTAAATTACCTAAAAAGCCAAAGCAATGAAATTGAATCGAACTACAAGGTAATGACATAAAAGTAGAGAGTGAAGTTTTGCCTTTATCGGCTAGGATATGTTTACAGATCACCGAAACACACCAGCTGTTCTTAATCTACCATCAGCTCTTGGCTTTGTGGTGTCTGAGCCTCATTCACATTCAGTCACCAGCTGAGTTTCTGATACCAGTAGAAGTTTCTCAGTCGGGGGGCAAGCAGTCATAATAGTACATGAAATCAATTTCTATCTGTTTCGTTCTGTTCAGAGTGTTTTTTCTGACAGAAACTCAAGGTTGGCACACAGCGGGTTTTCAGGAGCTTTCAATATCAATAAGTGGAGACAAGGAAACATTTGTCTTGAGAAGTATGACCTTGGGCACATAGAGAAATAATATTACACGGTGGTATTCAGGGTGGCCTGGAAGTGTTGTGTTTTCTGTGTTTCTGAAATAAATGTGGGCGACTTTGGGTCCCCAGAGCAACTAATGGAGCAGCTGAGTATTCCCGCGCTCCTGCAGAGAAAGGTTAAAATCTCCTTCCATAGGACAGAACATTGAATCCATTATGTTGTTGTTGTTTTCTTATGTTTTTTTATAGAGCCAGTTGTTTTTGATTTCACTTTTGAAACATCTCTCAACAGTACAATCATACTGCCCTTGACTGAGGTATTTCACCTCCAGCTGTTCAATCAGAGCTGCCGAGCACCAGCAGCCAGCAGGGTTAAACTGGGCAGATCTGAGAGCTTTCTGTCCTCAGTTGATCTGTAGAATCGATATCTGGACCAATCACTGTATATTTTAATGGCTGAATAAAGCTTGGAAAATGATTTCTATTTTTTGTTCATCCCATGTGCTCAGTTTAACCACAAGAACTGGCTTCTAACTAACAGAAAACAAATCAAAGAAGTGAGCAGTTTCATGCAAATATCCGTTCTTGCTTCAAGAGCAATAAAAAAAACCTAAAGGTTAAAAACTTGCAAACAGTTGCTTTGCATGTCATTATTATTTTGCAGGTTAACAATTCAACTGCAGAGCTCGCAGAAGCCACTTTAATACTTTAGAGTCAGGATTTAACAAAGACGCTTCGCCTCAGCTAAAAAAATTAAGAGTGCCATTCTCAATATCAGATAAAAATTGTTATGGTTCTAAGAAAAACTAAACTTTTGGGAAAGATAAAATTAAGAGTGCGGACGCTAAACATTTATCTAATGAGTAAGGCGAATGTTTATAATTGATAAGGAGGATGAGATGCGTCATCTGTGTGATTCAGTTCCAGTTTCTGCATTTAATCCTCTGCTGTCCTTGGGGAAATATTATCTGATTCTGAATGCTTTGTAATATTTTTTTAAATTTAATTTCTCCATATCATACTTAAATTGCTCTTTACTCAGAGTGTCTGTAAGTCCTGGAGAAGCCCCCCCCCCCCTCCCCTTTTTTTTTGCCTTGGGCTCCCGTTTTGTTTACTTGTTCAGTTTTTGTTATTTTTTCCCTCAGTTGAACTGAAGCTCTGAACATGTATAGTGGCATTGCCCATTGTCAGATGAGCAATGTATTGAAAAGTAAGGCGACGTAAGTGTTAAATGAGTGAAACTCTGCTGGTCTCTGAGATAGGTGCTGCATGTAAATGGTACCCACAGTACTTTGACACTACAAGCCACACTCACTCATTCACACAGTTCTTTATTCCATACTCTTTAGGTAGGTTATCTATCCCACACTCTCACTCTTACACTGATGGATGTAATGGGGCAATTTGGAGCAATTTGGGGTTCAGCATCTTGCCCCAAGGACAATTTTGACATGTGGAATGGAGGAGGTGGAGATCACACCACTAACCTTCAAATAACGGATGACCTTCTCTGCCTCCTGAGCCACAACTGCCCTGCACGTCCATCTATCACCCAACCTCTACATGCTTACTTTCTGCCTTGCTAAAGGTACATAAAGATATTATCTGTGTGAGCCTTGAACACTGTCATTTGACAGTGTTCATGAAATGAATACCTTTTGACCCTCTACCAGTCCTAAACAATGGGTCTTGTTTTCCTTTTAGACAAAAGCTACAGCCTTTAACTTGGCTGATGTATATTTCCTATTAACTGTTTTTTACCACACGAAACAGGATTTAACTCAACTCAAAACTATAATCACAGCTAATCAGTGAAAATAGAAAGCGCAGCACCTTGACAGAACATTTATTGTTCAATTCTGTTTGAACCACCACACATTTAATATTAGCATTGTAGTGGGTAGCTGATAGAGTTACACTAGTTTAAATGACTTTATGTAATTTATACTTTATAAATATTATATGCTGTTGATATGCAGAAACATCAGCTGTAATTGAAAGGTTGTAAGAAAATTAAGAGCAGAGGAAATAAGAAAAACTGACTTTTAGACTTTGAGGACGTCTGAAATGTGATTCACAGGGTGTGAACATAACATTTAACAGTGTGCTGTAATGTAAAATCTTTATATTTTATTCACTGATTAAAACCTTTATATTAAAGGTAACCACTAACTGTGCAGCATAAATGTAGATGAAGTATTATTTCATCATGTGATGTGTGGAAGTATAAAATGTAATGAAACTGAAGTTTTCAAGTCCAACATAAATGCTTCCAAATAGCAAATTTATGCAGTTACCTTCAACTATTCAACAATTAGACAAAAGTAATAACTCAGATCCATAACAATAGTTATTTTCTTTTGTTGGACTTGACAGTGAGAAAGTGTGAATATGATCAGTGTTGGGGAGTAACGGAATACATGTACCGCCGTTACGTATTTAAAATACAAAATATGAGTAACTGTATTCCGTTACAGTTACCGTTTAAAAAGGTGGTATTTAGAATACAGTTACTTTGTTGAAATAAATGGATTACACGGCGGTACTTCCCTGTTTCATATTGTGGCGGGTCAGGACTGTTTGGGTTTTGTTCTGTTGTTCCAGGCGGCAGCGTTACGGTTGCCATGGTTACAGGGTGACGCTCTCTCTCTGCGTGTTTCCTGGGTGAGAGAGGCCTTTTTGTTGTTGTGCTAAGCTAATTGGCAGAATGCTACAGGTATAGCTCTAAAGAATGTAGCATCATGGGCAGTGTAGTCCGTGCTGCAGGGAGAATGGACTGCCGTACCCGTTATGTGTCTGTGAGCGAGGGAGGGAGAAAAAGGAAAAGTACGAGCTGTCATCGAGCAAAAACAGGAGCTGGAAGCATGTAAATATAATAATAACCACTGCAGCCAAGAAGAGTGCCTGACGAGCCCAGTTGTAAGTAAGCTATTAAGACTCGACTGTACACCGTGTTCGTGTTTTCCTCCAAAAACAAGAAGTTCCATTGGAGCAGCTTTTCAACGCCTCTCTCTGTCTCTCGCTAGCAAGGTTGACCCAGACAACAAAGTAAAGCTAGTTTTCTGCTACGAGCCTGACACAGAACCCACCGTATTAGCCAGAGGTCCCTTTACTACGGTTCGCAGCCGCGGACCTTCAGTAATAGTAATAAATCACAGCAATAGGACATTCATGTAGTTGTAAACAGCATGATAATTTATTGAGTAATCCAAAGTATTCAGAATACGTTACTCTCATTGAGTAACGTAACGGAATACGTTACAGAATACATTTTGGGGCATGTATTCTGTATTCTGTATCCTGTAATGGAATACATTTTAAAAGTAACCTTCCCAACACCGAATATGATGGAGGCTTTGAGACACTTTTCTGTTTTACAGTCAATGTATCAGTGACCCTAACGGACTTATCTGCCAAAGACAAACTTTACTGCCATTTTCCTCTTGACATGCTGTAATTTTGAACCGTGCTTGTAACCAAGAGTGTAATTAACATGTCTGGTTTATATTGAGGATAATAAAAATAATGTCAGTTGCTCTTGTGGTATAAAAGAGCTTTCAGCGTTCAGGAAGATTGACATAGTTAAATGAAGTACAAAGGAGAGGGCAGCAGAAAGCAATCGCCTCACATTATGTTCGAAGCTGCAATTGCAAGAGAAATACACGCAAACACATTTTCAAACTCCAGTCCACATTTGTTGTTCACTGTCATCTCTATTCAGTGTTGCTGGCTTATGAAATGCAGATTCTATATTTGAGCTTCTTTCTTAAGATAAGAGCTTTACTCCCACACCCAGCCTCCCAGAACTTACATTTGTGTTATTATATTTATAAGATGTTTTTGAAATGATGCTGAGAGGAGAAAATGTAATTTCTGACTCAATTAGATTCACAGGCAAAATTTACCCGAATGCATGAGCTGTGGCATTGATGCTAGAGGTGGGTGGATAGTATCAATATCAATCAATGCTAGCATGATAGGACTGATACTTTGTTTCTATTCTCTAATTTCAGTATGTATTCCACTGAATTGTGTTAAATTATTATTATTATTTTTGAGGGGAAATGAAAAAATACAGCTCGAACATGCACTATGAGAAATGTCTCTTGTTTCCACTGTCACGCATATTTTACTTATAGCCTATAGAACATTTAAACAGCAGAAGCTGATCCAGAGTCCTTTAAAGACAGACAATTTTTCCATTCCAGGTCTCCAAAAAAGTAAGAATTGCAATGTTACGTGTTAAGAATTTGCAAATTGGTAACGATTATCTCACAAGCTATGATACATTGTTCTTCCCTGCATAAGCTGCCTTTATAGGTTAAAAGTAGGGATGCACCGATACTGGTATCGGGTATCGGGGCCGATACTGTAAAATGTGTGTGTACTCATACTCGTAAAAGTTAACCGATACCATGAACCGATACTAACTTATTTCATTAATCAGAGGGTGGCTTGTCATTTTTGTTGTAGTTTTTTAGATTGGCCACTAGGGGGACATCCCGCGCTAAACAGGCACAGGGTTAGACGAGTGAGACTGGCAGCTCCAGATAAAAAAGAGAGACTGGAGGCTGCTGTAGCTAGGCTAAACAAAATGTCAGCAGTGTGGACCGGAACAGCCAACTTTAACTCAGGTTTTGGAAAAGCGAAGAAAAATGTCAAGAGAAAATCCATGGGCAGTTTAAATAACAGAGGCTCTGACTCATTTTATCGCTCTGGATGACCAGCCAATGCCGGTCGTGGAAAACAGAGGATTGCACCGTCTTCTCGAGCTGCGATATGAAATTGCGATAATGGTGCCAAAACTTTCTGAAACGGTAAAGACAAGCAGTGTGTGCGCGATGTCAGTCCTTGGTTTAACGGCACAGTGGACTGATGATCCACGGGCAGATGGGGAGTTCGTTCGTCAATGCCAAATACTTTCGTTATTTTGTTTGTTTGTTTACAATATGGACACTCTGCAATAATTAAAGTTTATTTTATTTTCAAACCTAATTTGTATTTATTTTATTCCAAACAGAAGTGTTTATTTATTATTCTGAAAGCTCGAGACAGTGCCAATAGTTCAGTGATATTTTGTTAAATTACAATGTGGAGACTCTGCAATAATTTAACAGAAGTGCTTATTTTTCACTTGAAATTTTTTTGTGGTCATTTTTAATAAGATTTTTTTTTTTTTTTTATCGGCAGCGAATAAAATAAAACCTGTCTTCCAATTCATTGCACTTGTTAGAAGTATCGGTTTTTGTACTCTGTATCGGCAAGTACTCAGATCCAAGTATCGTATCGGTTTGAAAAAATTGGTATTGTTGCATCCCTAGTTAAAAGTATTGGTGTTGGTATCAGCAATACTGGCACTGTGTTTACCTGGTTTGACACCAACATTTGCAGTATCGCTCAACACTAGCTGATGGTACTTTAGAGTGGTAGTCAGAGTGGCTGGTGGGCATATAAAGCCCAGGGTTGTGACAACATAAACACGTCCCTGTGGTCCAGGTTTTTTTTTTTTTTTTTGTGGATGATTTTGTCATTTTGTTTTGCTAAACTAAACATCTGTCTCCTTGAGAATTCACACAGGTAAATTACTAACCCGAAGAAAACAATTCAAAGTCGGTGCTAATAAGAAACTGCAGTTGAACTGGGGTCATTATGCAAGTTCTCAAAACTGGGTAGTGACTAAATGAGAGTTGAGTCATCTTTAATTAGTACTAAAACTTATTGTAAATTCAGAAACCACGTTTGAGAACGAGACCAAAACCTGTGGCAACGTGAAAATTGTTTCAAGGGACAAGGTTGAGCTGAGTGCTTCAGTTAGGTCAGTTTTTACCCCACAAAGTCTGAGTTATTCTGTTTATTGAAATTCTGCACAGAGGCAGCTTTGTTCTGCACTGCACATACCTCTCTGCTAAAAGTGCAACTGAAATCTTTTACAAAGTTATGTAGAATTTCAAAATAAAGCATTTCAATCAACTGCTGTAATAACTTGTCAGTCAACATTTCCTTTATTGCATTTTGCAACTTCACAAATATATAATTTTTCCTCATTATGTTAATTGATAGAAGACTTAATCTGTTTAGCATTACATTTCCTTCTGGATGCAGAAATTGTTGTTTGATTACATAATCAATATTTCTTCATTTGTAACACAGACAAAACGATTGCTTAGATATTGACACAGATGGTTACTGATAAGATTTTATTGACACCAATCACATTATCAGTTGTGCTTAAAGTCTGATTGTGTATTGATTTGTTTATTGGTTCCTAATTCACTTTTCTCTGTGGAAAAAAATGAGGAACCTACACAACCTCTTAGACTCATCCCAGACATTTATTGTCGTTGTCTGAAAGAGAAGAAAAAAGATATGCAGGTGGTTTACTGTAGATCCTTGTTTTGTAATATACAACTATCAGAAAAACATTGGCACTGATAACCGTAGTGGCACGATTCCAGCGGATTAGACATTCTGTTAGCTGGTTCTCATTTGGAGCTGATTATGAATTCTATCCCAGTTATAGAGCTGCAACTAACAATTATTTTCACTGCTAATCTAAAAAAAAAAAAAAAAAAAAAATAGTAATCGCCAAATGCCTTTAAACCAAAATAAATCATTTGGTGTTTAACTAATACCACCACAAGAATACAGTGAAGGCAATTATCCCATTACACACATGCAAAGCAGCAAATCCATGAACTGAGAAACTGGAACAAGAGAATGTTTTTATTTGTGCTTAAAATGCTTACTACACTCGGGCCACTTTATTAGGTACACCTGTTCAACTGTTCATTAACTAAAATATCTAATCACAATCACATGGCAGTAAGCCAACGCATTTAGGCATGTAGTCACTAGTCTACTTCAGTTCAAAATGAGCACCAGAAATGTAATGAAAGGTGATTTAAGAGAGTTTGAATGTGCCAGATGGGCTGGTCTGAGTATTTCAGAAATTGCTGATCTGTAAGAGTTTTCCCACACAGCCATCTCCAGGGTTTAAAGAGAATGGTCTGAAAAATCCAGTGAGCAGCAGTTCTCTGGACAAAAATGTTCAGAGGTCAGAGGAGAACAGCCAGACTACTTTGAGCCAATAGGAAGGAGAAAACTAACTGGAGCAAGAACTTCTTAAAACCAAAATAACACATCAAACAGTTGATGGTCTTCATCAGCAGAGGTCCACACCAAATCTCATTCCTGTAAGTTAAGAATTGTAACTGTTACGGTAAACTGGTAACATTTGGATGGAAGGATTAGAATGGATCCATTCTGCCTTGTATCAACAGTTCAGGCTGGTGGCAGTGGCACAGTGGTGTGTAGGATATTTTCTTGGCACACCTTTGGCCACAGCCTACCTCGGTATTGTTTCTGATCACGTCCATTCTTTGAAGACCAACTGTACCCATCTACTGAAGGATGGATCTATCAGGATAACCTGCCCTGCCATAAAGCTCTTTCTTGAGCATGACAGGGATTTCAGTGTACTTGATTGGCCTCAACAGTCATCATATCTCAGTCCAACAGAGCATCTTTGTGGTGTGTGAGTGTGGTGGAAGGGCAGATTTGCATTTTGGATGTGCATCCTGCAAAATTACAGCAACTCCTCGATGCTCTCAGGGCAACATGGAACAAAATCTCTGAGGAATGTTTCCAGCACCTTATTTAATCTACGCCACAAAGAATTCTGAAAGCAAAAGGGTTCCAACCCAGTACTAGCAAGCTAATAATACCAATATTTATTCCTAATAATAAAGCATTGTGTGATTGTATTAAACAAAAGCACAAAATCGAAGCAACCGACCACCTAAAACTCTGGAAATTGTAGCACTGATTTACCTAAATATTAATTTTCTACTTATTCTGTTCAGTCTCTATCGTGACATTTTAGTCTGAGAGTTAATCAGAAAAACCAGCTGCATGTGCAAATTTTTATATGTAATGTAATATCTGCACTCTGAGTCACACTATTATATGATGCATGTACTAGTACACTTCCTGACGTGAAGAGAAGTACATGCACACTTGTGCAAGTCTGAAGGAGAAATAATGGTAAATGCTAGACTCTCCGTTCCCCCAGCTTCTCCCTGGACATAGCCTTTCTGCTGTTTGTATGGAGATTGTCTTTGAAAGGCTTATCTGAGAGCACCTTAAGGATCATAGCGTGTGAATGCATTCATGTGTCTCTGCTTTGACTCCAAGCCCCGAATGTGAGGTTTTATCTCCCCAAGAATGTGACAAATAATTCAAAAAGTTATAAGACAGCGAAGCACATATAAACAAGTTGCTGGCTGCTTGCGTTTCTGTCCCCATCATCACCCATCTCATTACCTGCAGCATTATTCATCAATACTCCCACCTCGAGCCCCCTCTTCCTCACCAGCAGCACACATATACCCCCACTGGGAAGGATGGCAGCCTCTGACAAGCCCAGAGTAAATGGGCACCTCATCTTAGCGCGTGTGTGTATATATGTGTGTGTGTATTTGTGTGACAAGTGCTGACAGTCCAGGAGTCTGGCCTCGTACAAGGTCAGCATCTGCGAGCTTCATCAGTGTGTACGAGTGTGTGTATGTGTGTGGGTACAAACAATATACCACCTGTGCCCCCCTGCCATGTCCGCACCCAGCAGATGCTCTGAAAGTCAAACTCAGACTTACAAACACACACAGCGAAACACACACCTAGGTACGAGTACCATGCAGAGTTATCAAAGTCAGCCGAGGTTAGCTGTAATGTTATGAGTGTGATAAATATGATAAAATATGGACCATAAATTCAGCTCATATGGAGAGAGGACGGGGCCTAAAGGCTCTCCGTGACACACACAGACACGCAGAGAGAAAAAGATACATGCATCTGGGGACAGTGTGTGTGGCTTAAAACAATGGAATACTTCATGAAGTTTCAAGAGTGTTATCATGGTGGATGTAGAAGTCCTTAAAACAGTAAATGTGAAATTTTAAATTACAAATAATTATAACTGGAGTGGCCACTTGGAGTTAATGCCCGGAGACAAAATGTCCAGTTTTACAGCAGAAAAAAGCCTCTGTCAATATTTTCTGTCTATTGTTGTGGAAGTTTTCCCACTTAAATAAAGCCTGCAGACGAGCGGTGAGCGGTAGCTAACATTCTTTTAATTCCATGCACACAAAAGAACAGACAACCAAGCTTGTGGAGCCCCATGGCCGCGGGACCGACGGTCAGCAGAGTCTCACTGAGCCAAAGTCAACCTCTCAGTTAAATACCTTCTTCAGGAACAAAAGGCAGTACACAGCTGTTTCACACCTTAAAGTTCACACTCCCTTGCTACTTCCCAGAGTCCTCAAGAGACAAAAGACTGGTCCTCTGGAGTTCCTGTTTCCCCAACATCCTGACTACACCCCCTACCATTTGTCTTAAGTATGAGTGTCAGACATGTTAAAACAATGAAATAATGTGATTAATACCTTAGTGAAAGAAATTCCTCTACAATCCCACCCTTTGATTCTAAAATCAAGAATCACATTAAAACCAGAATTTCTTTCCTGACATTCTGTATATCACATCAACATTATTGTACACTTAAAGGAGTTTCACACTGTGTATCCTCACTTCACTGTTCTCCCACCACCCTTTGTTCATCTTTAATCTTCCCCACAATCTAAGCTCTCACATGCAAATGGAAAACAACAATGATACAGAGGAAAGGTCTTCTCCAGAGTGTCAAAGTACTTTGCATGGCAAAGTGAAACAGCATTAGGTGGTCAGTCTCTGTCACAGTTATGGCTCCTGGTGTCTGTGCCATTTACAGAGTCATAATTCCAACGCTGATCTTCCTTGCGCTGTCACTTTTGGAGCTTAGCACGCTCTCTCCGTCCATCGATTTCTGTTCCAACGCAGCTGTAGATTTAAGGCAGAGCACGTCGTACACCTTAGTTGTCTTCCTCAGCGTCAACGTCGAAACTCTTTCATTTTATTTTAAGATTTTGCTGTTCAAAATCTCCTCATGACAATCCTTTGGAAGCCCAGTGGTGTCAGTTGTCAGTTGTCCTGCAGATGGTCCCTGCTTCTCTCGGGTCCTGTTGAAGCGTTCTCTCTTAGTCATAGTTTGCATCTGCGCCTCAGTCAATCCTTCCATATCCCTCATGTCACGGTTCCTGCAATTTAAAAATGAAAACTTCCCTCTTTTGCCCTATGTTAGCTTATCGCAATTAGACATACACAATAAAGTTGTGCACTGTCTCTTAAAAATTCTCAGGGCTTCTCCCCTGAAGTAGCTTCACTTCAGGCCCTGTTGTAAGAAAAAACATTAGCCAGTGGTGTGTCCTGCTGTAAATCATGTGATTAGATCATATGATTAACCCTTTGCTGTGGAAAAAGTGATATAGATGTTAGCGCAGCGCGTCTGTATGCACACTTTCTCACAGTGACCTCTGCACTGTAAACAATACAAGGTCATGAATAACACACCCCTGGTAAATTCACAAAGACACAGAAAGTGGCAATTAAAAGGTTAAGTCAGCACGGCTCAAAAGCCCATGCAACCCAGGATGTTGTTGTCACCTTTCTGCTCCTGTAAAAAGAAACATACATACATACATCCACCCTTTTGTCTCTCTGGGTGGAGGTGCAATCTTGCATATTGGTGTCAAGTCAGTCAAGTTTTTGTCAGTCCAGTCAATCCCCGTGTTTATTGCTGATAGCAGAACCTCTTGTGTCGCAATAAGTTTCTACTGCCAGCAATGGCGTCATTTCAAAAAGGAAAAAAAGAATTTAGACTGGATTACCTCGCTGAATCCTTTTTGCCAGGGACTTGTTTTCTGATTGTCCCAAATAAGTGGCTTTCTCCTGAGCCCATTTTAATTTTGGAGAAGCTCACTTGCGATTGATCAACATGTTGTATAGCGCTTTCGATTCCGATCTTGCAGGCCTGCTTGAAAAAGAGAAAATTGCCAAACAAAAATCTCAGTGCACTGTTAAAAATCAAAAAATATGAAGGCCTCTTTTAGAAGTTGTCTAAGCATACTCTCCTAGAATGATAGATCAAAACAACTAATTGGCAGGTTCAAAGTGGTACCAAAAGAAAATGCATCAGCCAAGTAAATCCCCAAAACTTTCATCCACCAGTCACACACCTCACACAACAGCAATATTCTATTAGAAAATGAGTTTTTGTTTTCCCCATGTACCCAGATGTGTGTCATGATAAGACCTCCCTCACACATCAGAAACCAGAAACTCAATAATCTATTAGTCCCCACTCATCTGACCCTCCCGCAGCATTCTGTTCACCGCTGATTCAATCATCCTTCCCCAAAAATAATACTAGTTCACTAGTCTATGTATCACTTCTTAACCTACTAAGCTAACCGGACAAGATGATGGTAACAGAAATGCATGCTTAAAATGCTATTTGGTCTTCATGAGCTTCATTGCATGTGTGTTTGTGTTAGTAGGATTAATGCATTTTCTGTTTGTGTAATTTTTGTGTACCTCTCCTTTTTGCGGTGCTCCAGACACTTTTCAATTCTCCACGCAAGGCAGTCGTTTTTTCCTTCCCAGTTTTCCTAAACCCAAATTTTATTCCCACACTACAACAGCATTCCTCCATGTTGTCCCCTTCTCCTTTGACTGTGGTCTCATCTCATCTCCCCCCTTGCAGCAGTCCAGTGAGAGTCAGTTGTCTTTCAGCTTTGTCCTGTGTTTTCCACGGTCTCATTTTGCCATTTTTGCGCCAAAAGTGGCAAATGTCCAACTCAGGCAGTCTTTTCAAAAGTCCATTCACACAGTGAAGTTGCAGCTCCTTGGAAATGCACATCCATCCATCCAGTCATGATGATGCCATTTTTCTCCTTGCTGTCGCTGTCTTGCACAGCTGTTGCTGCTGGACCTTTTCTTCACTGCTCAGGATACTGCTGTGAGCTCTCGAGATCTATCTCGTTGTTCTGAAACTGCATTTCTTGTCTTCAGGGAGAGATTCTTGGAGCTTGTGTTCTCAGGGTGACAAACACATGGAAGTTAAGCTGTAAAACAATTCAGCCAAAAACTTGGCTTGAGTGTTTCTAATGGTGTTAACCTATAATTTTCTTCCGACTGCTGCACGTGGAAAATTGATCCAGGTCTGCTCTTCACCTGCAAGTGACACACTGAGACATTTTGATCATTAAACACAAAACCCTTGCCCTAATTATATTATATTATTTTCATCCACAATTCTGCTAATTTTGTGTGTGTCCACCCTAGGGGAGCTGGTGGCCTGCAGTACCATCTTCTCCCACTAGTTGGAAACAACTTTTACACACATTTCTACACTCCTCTCTTTTTTTTTTTTCCCTTGTTTTTGTTCCCCATTTTCAACATTTTGTAACCCCGTTTCTCACTGTTTTTACACACACACATCAACGTTTCCCACACAACCATTCTCTGCAATCTTACACACCACACATTTACTCAATTCTTACCATACAGTCACGTATTGAGTTTTGTCTCTGGCCGCCTGGTGGAAGGCCTGCCGCTTTACTGGATCCAGTTTCCCTTTACATTCAGAGCGTCCCCTGCAATGGCCTTCTTCCCTTACCGGCAGAAAAGTGCTAAAATACCGTCACTCCACACACTGTATTGTGCAGACGTGATTATCAACGGTGGACTCGAACCACCGTTCCCTGTGATGGCCCGGTGTTTTTGCAATTACTCTGGCAGAAAACTGCTTTTCTTTTGCACAACACCAGAACCGAACACAAGCCTGGGGACTCTAACCCCAGGATTTTCCCCGACAGTGTACCCGAACCGCCGTTCCTGTGGCGTACTTGAACCGAACACAGGTCTGGGCCGGCTTCTCCCCAACAACGTGCGCGAGCCACTGTCCTTGTGATGAGCCGTACCCAACACAAGCCTGAGGTCTCAAACCATCAGGATTTTTCCCGACGGTGGATTTTAATTACCGTCCCTGTGCTGGGAAAAATACCCCGAACACAGGCCTGGGGTCTCAAACCACCAGGATTTTTCCCTCCGGAGACTCGAACTCCGGAGTCGGCCAGCGTTCTCCCCTCGGCCAGACAAAAAACTCTCCATGACTGTATACAAGTTAGCTACAACTCACCCATCTGCAGAAGTCCCCTCAAAATCGATGATCTCGGTGGTGACTGAAACACACGGCTCCGTGACTCCTCCATTTCCTTCGCTTCAACAGCTGGTAGGACAAAGGTACCTTTTCCCTCAGGGGTGATCAGCCCGTCCACGGAACCGTTGTTCAGCGACCACATGGACCATCCTGCTCACAGCGCCATTTTGTTGAAGTTTTTCCACTTAAATAAAGTCTGCAGACGAGCGGTGAGCGGTAGCTAACATTCTTTTAATTCCATGCACACAAAAGAACAGACAACCAAGCTTGTGGAGCCCCATGGCCGCGGGACCGACGGTCAGCAGAGTCTCACTGAGCCAAAGTCAACCTCTCAGTTAAATACCTTCTCCAGGAACAAAAGGCAGTACACAGCTGTTTCACACCTTAAGGTTCACACTCCCTTGCTACTTCCCAGAGTCCTCAAGAGACAAAAGACTGGTCCTCTGGAGTTCCTGTTTCCCCAACATCCTGACTACACCCCCTACCATTTGTCTTAAGTATGAGTGTCAGACATGTTAAAACAATGAAATAATGTGATTAATACCTTAGTGAAAGAAATTCCTCTACACTATATAACAACTGCACGATGTGTGAATACCTGTTATGGGGTAAAGGTGCACAGTGTCCCTCCTTCGCATGTACCTGAGGCCTGGTGCAAGGTTATTCTCGTTAACGAAAACTAACGAAATAACGAAAACTAGAAGTGAAAAAACATTTTCGTTAACGGAAATAAAAACAAAAAAAGGAAAACTAACTAAAACTGGAATGAGTGTTCACAAAACTAACTAAAATTAACTGAATTTATAGCAAAAATGTGTTTAGTTTTCGTTGATGTGTGCGTGTCATACAATAGTCAAGGGTGAAAATGAAGTTTAGTTTCCAGATTTTTTTCTTGCTGTGACTCATTATGCCAGCAGGTGGCAGTACGTTAGTCGAGTCGTCTGTGTCGCTGCTCCGTCCACGCGCAGAATCATGTCAGGAAAAGTCGGGAGAAAGCGCCAGAGTCCAATTTGGGATTACTTTGAATATGACTGTGTTTTGGATAAAGCAAGTGTCTTGTAGTGGAAAGAGACAAATTATAAGGGACATTTCTAAAGGGGAAAAAATCCCACAAACCTTAAAGTGCACTTGAAAAGCTCACACAAGAAGGCTAACCTAGCTTACCTTGAGAAGGTAAGGGAGCACACTCAACCCTCATCCCCAGAAAACAGAAGCTAACCCCAGGCAAGGCAGTGTGATGCATCCCGAGACAACAGGACGGGGATATCTACACAACTGTGTGAGTCAATTACCTTCAAAAAGTTTATCAATTCACTTGAACCAAAATTACGAACACCCGGTGCTGCAAGAGTTAATAGTCTCATTGGGGCCAAGATATACATTTTATAGTTGCCTGGTATCAATGGTTGTTCATCTGCCTTTATTTATTTATTTATTTATTTAAAGAACCCATAGGTGGGAATGTGAGTTGTCTTTCTCTGCGTGTTAGCCCTGCGACAGACAGGCAACCTGTCCAGGGTGCAGTATGGTAGCTGGAATAGCAACATACCCAAGGATGAGCAGAAGAGAATGACTGATATGATGAAACTGGGATTTTGTTACACTTAATTATTGCAAACACAACTAAAACTATAACTGAAACTAATCAAAACTAAACTGAAACTAAGGATTTTCAAAAAAATAAAAACTAAACTAAACTAGCAAACAATTGGTAAAAACTAATTAAAACTGATATAAAATTGAAAATCTGAAGTCAAAACTAAATAAAAATAAAACTAATAAAAATTGCAAAACTATTAAAACCCTGGCCTGGTGTCAGGGTCTGTGTCTGAGACCCTGTGTTTTGTGTTATTGTTAATCTTTGATGTCATTATGGTTTATCACTGCTAGTGTTTTGGTTTCTATTTTGTATTTCTAGCTCCTTGAGTTCTCTAGTATTTCTTGATTTCTAGTCTTTAGGTTTTGTTTATGTGCCTCCTCTGTGCTCCATGTTATATCTACTTTGTGCTTTCCTGCTCACGTTTCAGGTGTCTGTTTTTCATTGCCTCTGTGTTTGTGTGTTTCCTGTTTTACTTTGAAAGTCTGTGTCTTATGTCAGTGTATTCTGTATTGCTTCCTGTGTATCGTTATGTCAGATTAGCCCAAGCCGTGTCTCCCCAGGTGTTTCCAATTCCCTCATTACTCTTCAGAGTGTTTAAGTCCTCCGTCTCCTTGTGTTCTTTGTCAGGTCGTCTGTTGTCTTCATGTCAAGTCATGCTAACAGTCTTGTTTTCTATGGCACAGGATGCTCATGCACGGATTGTTTCAGTCATGTTTTTACATGTTCAGTTTCATATTCTTGTCTCTTGACCTCATTTTCATAGTTAGTTTTAGTTTAGTTTCGTCTTTGTTTTGTCTCGCCTTGGTTTGCTATTTTTTTTTCATCAGCCTAAATAAATGACTCGCTTTTTGTTATACTTAGTTTCCTCTCCTTCGTGTCTGCTTTTGGGTCTGCTTCGCAAACACACCAGCTGCCCGGCCATGACACCTAGGTCCTTCTGAAGCTGAGATCTCACATCATTTAGGTTGGATATGGGATAACCTCTGTACCTACTCAAGACAGAGCCTCCAATTACAACATGTGCCACAGGCTGTTTTGTAGAAGTGTCAAGCTGAACTGAGTAGAAGAAGCATGAAGTTAGAAACGAGAACAGTTAGACAATCTGTCCAGCTTTCAAAGTAAAAGTCCTGTGTTTCTGAAACACCCCTGATGTGATTTCAAGCTTTGGAGAAAAAAAAAGTTACAAACCTGTATCTGAGATGCACACCTGGTGTACTCCCGGGGCAAGACATAAACCTCGGTTGCTCCAACGTCAATGTGCTGTAGCAATAAAAATAACAAAAGAAGAACTTGTTCTTCTGTCATTTAAAAATAAAAAATATAGGCTTTCACTTAAAATTTCAAATAAGGAGGTCAGCAAATGTACAAGGAATCCCTGTGAGCCCTTTTGATTTTAGATTTCAGTTCTTTCTACTCTTAGATCTCAGCGATGTCAATGAGTGGATATCCCCAGTATGGTGATCTCAGGCATATAGTTTTTTGCTGTGAGCGCAGAAGCTTCACACCTGCTGTTCAAACTCAAGGGGCAGCCAATATGTAGAAATTTAAATCAAAAAAGGTCCTGACAGAGGCTGCACCAAGGTCCAGCAGAAGATAAAAATGATTATTGTGAACTGTGAATCATGCAAAGCCAAATTTAAAGGAAAACAAAAAGGAAAAACTCCTGCAGGAACTTGCAGTTGGCACAAGTTCACTTAATTCATACCCTTAACAACTATATATATTATGTGTTATAGCACTTTTTTCTTTTACTTTATTAGCAAAGAGTTTTTAGAGTCCTCTAATAAAAACAACCACAGCCACAAAAAACCCAGACAAAAAATTGATTTGAATTTTATTAACACTTCAATAAAAGCGTCTGGTATGTCAAGACAGAATGTTTGAATTTTAAGCAGGGTGAAAACAGTGCAGCTCGATGGGAGGCAATACTGTCACACCAAGAGCCAGAGGGAGGCATTATTGTTATTGTCTCCCTTGGTGGTGACTCACTTACAATGTTGCATTGCTATTAGAGAGCAACATAAAAATAAAATCAGATTAAATGCACATGACAGGAGGCAAACTCTCCGACTGGAGTCAAGTGTATGACAAGCTCGTGTCATTTACTGTGACTGCATGATATATTTGGCCTCGCAGAGGAGAGCTGGGAGTTTTCTGATTCCTTTCACCATCATTTCTACAGCCGTCAGTCAAAGATGCAGAGCAGGCACTGTGTATGAGCGCTCGATAAATGGGCTGTTAATGCTGCCAAGTTACATTTGCAGTCTTTGTTATTTTAATTCTTGTTTGTGAGTTATGTTTTGAACCTCTGTTTTTTTTTTCATCATTTTAATAACGCTATCAGCACTGCTCAGCCCTGCTTTTCTGATTTTCCCCTCACACTGTGCTACACATGAAGGATCATGATAGTGAGTGTTAAACAGTCGAGCATGTGATGAGAACTAGTTGGATTTATGGAGATGAGAACCACATCTGTCCATCCATGCCAATTCCTTTGTAGCATTTGTTGGGTAGGATGCACCGGAAAAGTTTATTTTCTTAATGGCTGACAGACAGCTGTTAAGGCTCATTTTGACACCAGAGGCAATTTAGACTCATCAATCAATCAGTTGTGTTTTCTTGAAAAATATTTTAATATAAAAGCAGCAGGACCAGTAAGAGAAAATGTTAATTGGCAAACCAAGTATTGATGCTGAACACATTGGAGGATCATAGAAATAAAAATTTTGTGATTTCCAAGTAAAGTATCTGCAGTTGTTAAGATTTCATGGTTATAATGAGGCACTGACAGCAGCTCATTGGGGTTAAAGAAAGATCATGGTTTGATTTAATAAAGAAAAAGCAACCAGATTAATATTTAATGTAAATAAGGATCTTTTCCTGGCTTTAACCAAAGTGCTTTTCTTGTCTTAAACTAATCTAGAAGCTTTATTACTCAGATCCATATCGGAAGCATCCTTGTAAACTGTTTAGAAAAGGCCTGGCAGTATTAAAAAACATAATTGGATGATCCATATGTCTAGCACCGTCTACTGCGGTCTGACTTCCACCAATTAGATCAATGAATGACAAGAGTGCCTAAGGGGAAAAACAAGATGTAGTTTGAGAAGCTTTCGGGTTACTTAGCTATGCATGAAGCATATTAATGGAAGACTGTTGCAGAAAGATTGTGGATAAATGACACTCACAGGGAGTCATTTTCAGAAAGATACCGAGCAGGTATTGGGATGAACCATCTGTCAGCACACCAGAAATGCATGTCACTGAAAATTTATTGAAAAACTTTTCTTTATAGGATTGTCCAAATAAATGTTCACATGAATTTGTCTTCAAAGGTAAACTACAGATGGGAGTCTGGTTAGGAACTCAAGGGAGTCTATACTGCAAAACAACTTTAACATCCCCAGAATATCTGGCTTTACTAAGCCTGACAATTATTTTAAACAGCCTCGTGTTGGTGTTTATGAACTCTTTAAGTCAACCCAAGTTTTCTATGGACTTTATAAAGACTATGAAAAAAGTCTGAAAAGTGAAGCCTTATTGCATTCCTTCTAAAAGCCAGCAGAAGGGGATGACTTGTGATTGCATAAGGAAGTTATGAGAAAACAGCTTCTGACTCACTTGGTATATGACCAAGTCTGTGCATTTTGAATGCAGCTACACTGACATAAAATAGGAATGTTTTCACCACATGACCAGCTGCAAAATTGGACAGGTCTAGATATGCAAGTTTTTCACACAAATAATGAACTATACTTAAAGATGTACCTTGAAGTCAAAATGTAATATAGACTACAAGGAACACAGCTGCTGTAGCCCGAGGTAGGGGAGAAAACTGACAAAAGCAAACTGTGTGGAAGACTTAACATGCTTAGGACTATAAATACCTCAGAGTACACATAAACTGCACTGGGTTAAAAACACCACTGCACTCTACAGGAAGTCGTCTCTATTCTCTCTGTTCTCTTAAAGTGGTGTCAGAGAGGTTGATGTTGTCCAAGATAAGGACAATGCTGGACAATACCTCCCACCCACTCCATGACATGCTGGCCAGAGACAGGACATCACCCAAATGCACTAATGCGCAGTACACAATGCAATAGTTACACCTTCTACAGAAAAAAGAACAAAGTTTTGCAGTGTAGACTAAAATGTCAACCATATATATTTAATCTTTGTAATACTGTGGGTTAATAGTTGAGCTATTTATATATATTAGAGCTAATTTTTATATTTTGTAATTTTGTGATATATTTAATTATTTAATTTAGTTCAGTTTGTTACTGTTATTGTCTTGGAGCAACTGTAACCACATAATTTCCTTGGGGATAAATAAAGGATTCTGATTCTTTTCAAAATGACTTTAAGGCAGCGGTCCCCAACCCCCGGGCCTCGGACCGGTACCAGTCCGTGAGTCGTTTGGTACCGGGCCGCGAGAGTTGAGGCTCAGGTGTGAAATGTATAGTTTTCAGGGTTTTTATCGGTTTTCAGCGTTATTTTGTTATCGTTTTTATCGCTTACTCTGTTTTCCTGGGTCTTTTCACGTGTGTTATGAATAAATTTTCTTTTTTTCAGTACCAGTACTAGTTTTATTTTGTTGTATTTATCCGCGACACATTGAAGGCCGGTCCATGAAAATATTGTCGGGCATAAACCGGTCCGTGGCGCAAAAAAGGTTGGAGACCGCTGCTTTAAGGCATATCATATCGATATGTTAGGTAGTTTCACATCTTGAGTGAGACAAACAAGCTTTTCTTGTTTCAGTTGTGACCCTGGTTTGGTTAAATGACCGTGAAACAAGTAAAGAACAAATATGAAATAAAAATGAAATCACTGAAGAGGTTTAGGTCTTAATCACACAAGTCCTTAGTGAAACTGGGATATAACCACGGCAGACACATACATGCTTTTCAGCATACTTTATTATTATTTCACCATTGCTGTTAAACCCACACGAAGGGCCGCAGCTCTCCTGCTGCCAGCCGCACACATCACCACCAACAACCCAACACAGTACCCAGTACAATATTTAAGTTGGCAGGGCATGATTGAGGGTGTCGTACAGGGGCGCCCGCCATCCCTGCACAGCACCGCAGACCACGCCACAGAAACAATAAAAATTGCAACAGAAACTGGAAAAGGAGCCCATTCACCTTCAAAGTAAAAGTTCAACCAAAATGAAGCAAAGTCCATGTTGGCTCAGGTAGTAATTGGCTACTGTTTGCCAACAAGTTGGTGTCTTCTATCCAAACTTGTTGCAGTTTGTTAGCAATCAAAGCTCTGCTAACACAAAGCACAATAAATAAATAAACAATTCTGTCTTGTGGCTGCCAGGGAATACACATTTTTCCTTAGCAACCCATAGTTGCCAGGCTGTCACTAACCACTCTCTAGGCTTGTGTGACAGAGGCCTTAGAAATCTTAGAAGGTCAACAAGTGCTTTAATACAGAAAAGCAGCCCCCACTGCTCTAGTCAATATTTTTCTTTGAGAAGGTTTTAAACAGCTTCTCTCCACAGTCTCTTGCCATATAGAGAGGGATAGGTGCACAGCCCCTCAAGTTACCTTGGCCAGGCAGCCCAGTATTGAACCACTATTGTGACACCTTGGGTTAACGTTACCCTGCTGTGTCAGGGTAACTTTACAGTGCACCTCTCAGGCTCTGGTTTTGCAGTAATGCACTTTGTAAGACCACCTTTCACTTTAACCACCTCAATTTCTAATATAATTTTACCACCAGTTCCATCAAAATTTAATGGATGACGCATGTGAGTACTTCTCAACAAAGGATCTATCATGGTCCCTGTACCTCCCCGGCCAGCCCAGTTTGGCCAGTTTGTTGTTTTGCTGTTTGAACCGTGCTTTCTCAGTCTGCGCCTGAGTCCGTTCCACCGCCGTGACAGGATCAGACCATACTTCTTCATTATCTTATGTAAAAGTAAACTGAATATTTGGCTTTTAAACTCTTTAGAAGATAGCTGTATAAAAACTAAACTTCCACTTTACAATATTAGGTAATTGACCCCTTTCACTGCTTTCTAAAATTTCATAGCCCTAGTGATTAACTGATTTGAAACAGTTGCACCCTCAAATGTAGCAATGCGGTACATTTCCTCTATGGCTTAGTAAGACCATTATTATATCTTCTGTGACATTTGCAGAGGTGCACTATAAAAAAAAAGTGGATATTATGGTCACAAAGCATAAAATTTGAACTTTAAGTACAAAAGTGGATCGAGCACTGTAAAAGTTGACCATAAGAAGCTAATAGCAAATAACAAAGAAACGAAAGTTGTGTTAGAACCACATAAAGTGAAATATTTTAAACAGACATGCGTAAAAGAAACATACATATAATTTAATTAGGCTTTAATTGATTTTTTAAATAAATACAGATATTATGCATTTTGAACATTAAATGGTATACTGAAGCTAACATTCAGAATTATTCCACTGCAGCTTTACATGTGTTCTTCTCAAATGACACCAATCTTTTTAAATCACTGATTTTAGACACATTCAACCTTTCAAATTACCTTTTAAATAGGCTGCAGTCAAGACCCTCTCTATCAACACCACTCTGTGGAAGTACAGGTGTGCTTCTCTTTAAATAATGGTAACAAATTCATCATTCAGAGCCCTGATTCTGATTTATGTTTAAAAATTTCAAACTGTGGTTAGAAGAAAGACTGAAATACATTTTTATGGATCCAAATTATGTATTAAGAAGTAATTCAGATGAAATCTTTGTTCAGCTGGTCTTGATTTGGAGTGGAAAGCCCCTAAGTGCTCACTTAGAGGTTATGAAATTCAATGTTCCAGACCAGATAAACTGAAAGAAAACCCAAAACAAAATTAACTTTGCAGCCTTTCATGCAGGAATTTTTCTGCATACATTGACTAAAGTGCAGGATTTTGTCCAGTCAAGTCTTGCGAATATGATGAAATTATACTTGGAAATCTATGGGCGCAAATGGATGACTGCTTATATCCAAACATCTGTCTACCTCCTACACTGCCTCCACACTCTACTCCACTGACAAACACACTTTCACGCACCAAATCTTCTCCCACTTTGAAGCTTATGTACAAACTACAGTTCGATGTTGTTGAAAATATAGATTTTTTTTTTAGTGCATATAAATTTCAAATATTTGAAATGGTCTCAAACTGTTTTGATACACCAGTACCAATTGTGCCTTCCTGCTTTGTCTCGCGTGTCCAAATATGCTCCTCATCTGACTTTTACACAATTATTTTGACTTTTTATCTTTTCATACAAATCTTGACTTCTTTGTTGTCAGTGTTTTCTTAAACTGTATAATTCAAGGAAGGGCACAAAGGTAGAAACTCCAATATCATCTACATCCCCAGATGTGTTCTGCACAGGTCTGGGGATATACTACATGGATATATTGCATTATGAACAACATGCCTCTTGAAAGCAACAAGAGCTCCACTGTTTGTGTTTTGCAGAAGCATTACTGAGCGAGACATTACTCTTTCTACAGGTACGTGTATTTCAACATAAACATGCCTATTAGAAGCTGTAACATACATATTACAAAATAAATGAAATAATTAGGTAAAGTCAGGTTGCCGAGGCAAAGAGGTGTGCTTTGACCATATATTGTGCTATCACTGATACACTTAATGAATTGCTCTTCAAAGCAAAAACTAAGCCAATCGCATAATAGCATCTCGAGGCATTTGGACATGGAGACAAGTGCAAAATGATCTGGTGAAATTCAAACTGACTATCAGAACAGTAAAGAAAGGTGATTTAACTGATTTTGAAAATGTAATGATATTTGGTGCCAGAATGAGTGCTTCCAAAACTGGTGATCTTTTGAGATAAAAATGTCTTGGCTTGATAGAAAATTGTCCCAAAAAGATCAAATATCTAGTTAACCACAATCCCATCAGTCTAAATGCCTTGTTGAGGTCAGAGGAGGATGACCAGGCTGCTTTGAATTAATAAGAATGCAAAAGAAACTCAAATTCTTATAACCAAGTTAAGCAGAAGAGTCTGTCAAATAACAACAGGGAATTGAGACTAATTCACGTGGGCTTACAAAATTGGAGTCCAGAAGATTGGAAAAGTGTTGCCTGGTCATGAGTTTCCACTTCTACAAACACATTTAAATGAAAGAGTTAGAATCTATACAAAACATAGAAGCATGGATCCATCTGCCTTGTATGAATGTTCAAGGGTACTGGGGGTATAATGGTTAAGGATATTTTCTTAGGATACTTTGGGTCCTTTGGGTATCATCTGCGGATTATCTAACCGCCACAGCCTACCTGAGAAATGTTGTTTCTGATGGCTGTTCCGGCAGGATAACACGCCATGTCATAAAGCTCAAATAATCTTAAATTGGTTTCCTTAACATGACTTTTCACTGTAACCAAAGTGAGCTCAGATCCAACTCTAATAAAGCTCCTTTGGGCTGTGGTAGAACAGGAGATTTGCACCATAGATGTTCAGCTGATAGATCTGCAGCAACTGCGTGATACTGTTAGAGCAATATGGCATAATGTTTGTCTTGCCTTCCGGTGTGCCTTGGGCAACAGCATTCTTTAAAAAGTTTTAAAACCACTGGGTTATGAAACCCCTGCTTTGAAAAACAACAATTATTTTTTACTCAACAAGAAACTTGGAAATCAAATTATCAGGGACTTGCAGTGCATGAAGCTTTTGCCACTAGCTTCATCATTATTCAGTCAGCAATGTTATATTTCTGCTGTTTACTGATCAAAATCCAAAGTGTTTCCAAACTGAATGGCACTCTCTCGAGCTGAGTTGCCATCTTTATCACGCAGTTGTTGTTGAATTATTCCAGGTCTAAAATGACCTTCACATCAAAGCAATGGGGAATTGTCACAGTGTTGAGGACCCAAAGTGTACAACTTAACAGGAGTTCAGAACAGAAGGCAAACTTTAATACTGAAATCCATCCCAAAACTATAACAAAGGCCTCACACCCAAAATTATACCACAAGTCCAGACACATTCTTCTCTAAGTCCAGGAATAATTTATAGCACAGACTGAATTAAGCAGAGGACGCAACAAAGGACAAAAGGAAACACAGTCGTATATGTACACATAAAGGACTAATTACTCAAGAGGAATAAGAAACACAGGGGAATACTGAATAAAAATGAAACAAGAACTCACCAAAGGAAACTAGTACTAACATGAACACTAATCCTTAGCAAAACGCACAAAACAAGGCAACACAAAGGGAACGAACAAGACAGAGCAGTCTGCTTAAAAACATCTAATTAAAATGAACCAGAAAATGACAAGAACTATACTCATCTGCTAGGAAGAGCATAAACTAAACTCAGCAGAGACTCTGTAATGTGATGTCACAATAGAATAATAAGGAAATAAAAACATTAATCCAAAACTTAAAATGACTTCGAAACAAACCAGCAAACCAGGAAAAGCACAGATCAGATCTGTGGACCACGGCAGAAATTTTATGTTTGTATGATGTTTTAAACACAAACAGCTGTTAACCCTTTAAGACCTACCATAGAACCAAGTCCGCCAGAGCTTATATTATATTTTTACATGTTGTGGAGCCATTTTTGGGAGCATTTCAAGTTGCTATACATCAATACAACCATTACAGCCTAAATTTTAATAATATGCATGCATTAAGTGCATAGTAATTACATAAATTGCAAAAAAACTGCAATAAACTACAAAAAAATTGAAAATGTTTTTGTTTTTTTAACATATATTTCTAGTTAGAGAAATTTAAGAGGCTTATCCCTCAAAACTGTAAATACAAAAAAGTTGCACAAAATAGTTTCCCACCACATGAAATTTATTTTGAGTGTCTTCATAGTTTTATTTTTGAAATACACCAATTTTTATATACTGCAGGGAAAACGAAAATAAATATTATAATGCAAATTTGCAAAAAAGCAGCATATGCATCAAAATAAACTATTTCCAGCAGTGCAATATGAGTCCTAAGCATCCCAGAAACGACACAGAAAGTCATAAAGTCAAACATAACTTTTAAAAACACCAGTATAGGCTCATGAGGCCTTGATGGTAAAAAAAAACCCTACATTTCTGCGAAAATGACGTCACTTCCGGTTTCGGGCAGGTCATGGCGGACATGCGATAGTTCGTGCTGATGGACGTAGGAAGTGTTACAAACAGCTGATCGGATCGGCAAAGCGTGTTTCTGGAATATTATGTTTTTGTTGCTGCAAGTGCTTTTTATGCAGTTTTTGCAAAGCTATACGTGGAAGGAAACTGTGACCGAGGACAAGCTGATGGCATAAGATGTAAGTACAACTCCTCCGGTTTCATATGCAAAAAAAATTATTGCGCTAGCTCACGTGGTTGCAGTGCTAATAGTTAGCAAAACAGAGCGTGCCCGCTCTGACCGGTTTTAAAGGGTTAATGTAATTAAGGTATGTCCACTGTTAATGCTCACAAGTTTGTATAAATATAAAGATATAAATAAACCAAGTGCCTTTTAGTTATTTAGCTGATATCTGTCCACATATGTTCTCTAAATATTTTGGGGAAATCATTCACTAACTAATCTCTCCTCAAAGCAACAAGGGATTTGAAGCATACAACTACTCCACGTAGTATTTCCAACTTTGCCTCACTAAATCGAGTATTGCGGGTAGGTAGTGCTCCAATAACCGCCCCCAGCTGCACCGTTTTGTCACAGCAACACTATTTTTCTGGTGGTAAACAGGCATGGCGTTTTAAGCTCCTTTCATCTGCTCCCACAATTGAATATTAATCTTCTCAATTTCAAATCAATTTTTAAAAAATCAATTATGTATTCATATCTGTAATTGCTGTTGACAGCATCTACATAAGAGCAGGGTAACTGTAATTTCTCACACAGTCTCATTGCGCAAACACTGAATCCACTTGGTCAGATTTATGTGAGTAAATCAGAAGGAAAAACACAGAAAATGTTTGAATTTGTTTTACACAGAGTGAAGCAGAGTAGAGAAAGGTTCACCTCCCAACTAGCACAAACATACATCTCATAGACACTCTCTAGCTTTGGTATTCTGTTTTAAGCTCCCTGATTCTCCACCATCTCTTAGTATAATCTCATACTGCCATGACCTCATATCAATAATTCATTTAGCCTAGAAAAAAAATATCAGAACTGGCTCATGAGCTCCAAACTTTTAGTTCCAGCGTTAGCACTTCTGGTAAGGCCAATTTTAGCTTTAGATGAGCAGTATTTCCTCTTGGCATCAGACACGAGTCCTGATTCTCGTCTTGTTTTCTTTGAGTCTTTCTACCACTTAAAGTACATTTTCATTAAATTTCTCTTTTCTTCTTATTTGTAAGCCCATGTGCATGTACATGGAACAGTACATGCAGAGTATGTCTGAAGTGGTTTACTCAGAATTGGAGGCTTTATACTCATTAAAGAAATTCATATTTAAAAAGCACATATTTCAGTTTTTAAGGAAGCATATTCCATTAGCACACAGTCTTTAATCCTAGTTGAATAGTCATGACATTCTAACTTTTCTGGCTATTATTCAACATTATAAGGAGGATTGATTTGCTCAGACTAGGTGACACTAATCGTGGGTTCGTGGTTGGCTGTGGGGATTGTACTAAAGACATCAAGCATCATTTAAAACTTGAACCACCATGTTTAAACCATTTTGTCACGACAATATTGAACACGTAAAAAATAATGTAACTTTTTTGGTTCCGTGAATGAATGTACGTATCATGATTGCTGCTTTCACTGGTCAAAGTTAGGGGTAAGGTTACAGCGGCTTAATATTTGTGAATGTGAAATGAGTAACACAAGCTTTCTTAAATGAATTCCTAATTAACACTATTTATTAAGTGCTCTTTTACAGAAAAAAATAAATCATGGATTTTTTTAAAATCAGGTTTTTCTCTAGTAGAATCTGAATCATGGATTGCAGTTAGTGGTGAGTCTTTTTTCCTTCTTTAGCCTCTATGTAGTGTAGTCCACACAGACAGTGACTAGCAATGACGCACCCACCAGAGACCACAGAAAGTCAATGACGAATTTTCTTTTTTTAACTTCAAGCTGAACAATTAAAGTGACTACCAACGAGAGAGAAAGGATACTGTTGATTGATACATGACAGAGTACCCAGTGGGCAACCAAAGCCTAGGGAGCTTGGATCGTCTAACAACCAACCGTCAGCTCCAAAGCGATGTGCAGCAAGCAAATTGCTACCTGTATGCATGCTCCCCTGGGCTCAATCTCCAGAGGAGAACAAGGACTACTGTCACCAACATTTCAAGATGGTGGAGAGGCGGTCTAGCCAATTTACTGGAGAGGCAGCGAAATGACATCGTAGAACTGCCACAACAATGATTTGCTGACCCTGGTGGTAGGGCCGTTCTAATTTGGCAACAAACCAAAATCAGTTCAAGAAGGAAGGAACTAAGCATAATTTATGGAAATACACAGTTTGAGTAAAGAGCTGTTTGGCAATTAGACTCCTATGGGAGCTGTATAGCAGAGTGGAGTGCACAATGGTGGTAGGAAGCAGGACAGAGACCCTTGAGTTTAGACGCTGATGGTAGCAGAGATGAAGCAGGTGGCGATTTGGATGAGGATCTCTGTCTGGCCAGGATGAGGCAGAGATAGTGAGGACAGAGTTCCCATAAATGAGAGTCTGAAAAGCAAAATGGCAGAAGAACAATGCGATTTAAAGCACACTGGACAAAGGCTAATTGGGTCGCAGAAGGTGAACAAGAAAATGATTGGACTGGAGTGATGACTAAAGAATAAAGTTGGCAAAGCGGAAGTGATATAAGAAATAGACTCACAGCCTGAACACCCAGGAATGCAGAGAGAAGAGTGAATATAGATCTTCCTTATTGAACTAACGCATAAGCTTCATTTATTTTAATCAAGACTGAGAGCATGGTTATTTAAAACGATTACACACTCAATATAGAAAAATAGTGGATTTATTGAACTTGGAACAAAAAAAAGGTCTTTTTAATCAGGTAGATTTTCACGAACTTTAAATATTTCATGAATTACTTAATAAATGTGCAGCTGGCAGGAGAGATTGAATTTGCAATTTTTGAGAAGGAAAGAACGAATGGAAAGGAATGTACTGATTGACAAAATGAGAGCATCATTGCTACGGAGAATGTAGCACTCTAATCGTTTTATCTCGATTTGTCAGGGATCAGGAGAGATTTGAATGCGGGACACCAAAGTGGATAAAAATAACAAAAGATGAGCCTTTGTCGTAATTTGACTTTGCATCGGTCGTAATAAAGTGCAAAAATGAAGACAAAGCCGGGATTGAAAAACTACAAATGGGAGCAATAGAGACACTGGGAAGACATGGAAGCAGAAAATAACATCTTGACAAAGGGAAAGACAAGAATATCCACACGGGACTGATTGTAGAAAGAATCCACTCATATAGGACGACAAATAAAGACGAGAACACAAAGCACATGAAACACAAGCAAATTATATCAATAAAGCATTTGCTTTGATTGTACTCAGAACTCGGAAATTCTGCCTTCTGAATAGGAAGATGTAGGTAACACCAGACTGCAGATGAGCTGCATACAGAGCTGGACTGGGACAAAAAATCGGCCCGGGCATTTTGACTAGAGACCGGCCCACCATTATAGGAAAAATCATAAAGCCTTTGAATGAAAACAAACGCTGTTGTGACAGTGATGTTCACTGTTTTGATGGTATATATGCATCAATCTATCAATCGTTTGTTGTAAGATTCAGATAATTATTTTTTAAAAGCCAGACATTTTAAATGAGAATAAGAAAGAAAAGTATTTCCTTGTGCCCACCTCTCCCTGTTAATGCCCTACCTGGCCCCCCTGGCAAACCTTTGCTAGATCCACCCCTGCACAGTTACCAGCTGTCAGCTACCTAAAAAGGATCCTGGGGTTATCTGTCTCTCAGAAACAGTTCATAACTTCCCTTCAACTCATTCATGTCACCTAAAAGGTGAACCTGTTTCTCCATCACCTGTTCAGCTCTGATGATTCAGTAAGGACATCTCCTGGTTTCATCTTCATGTTTCCCTCTCACCAGATAACCAAACCCACATCATGACCAGCAGCTTTTTTGCAGCTGTGGCTCCAGCAAACATCAGCTGATACTAGAAATTAATATTAAATAAATTCTAACAACGGCTGCTCAAGCTTAAACGTGCTGCTGTTGTTTAACGCGACATCCGCTGGTTTCCTCTTTCTGGCGCAAAGTGGGCGATAAACAAACAAGAGAGCCGATCAGCTGATCATTGATCAGTTTTCATGATTGAAGTAGAAACGGGAGAGGGAGGGGGGAGAATGAAAGAAGAAGAGGCAGCTGTGCAGCAAAGACACAGAATAACTCCAGCTTTGTGCCTTTTTCATTGTAGCTGAATTACGGGACAAACTGTTCCTTTTCACCTCAATAAGAAATGCGTAATATTTTCTCTGAATACCAGACGGGACGGTTGGCAATTCTAATAACTTATGAACAAAATAAAGTTCAACATCATTAACTTCATAGCACCCACCCAGCTGTATAGAAACTCCGTCATGCTAGCTAGTACGCAGTACGGAAAAAGTCAGAATAACGAAAATAAACTCCACCTAAACTTGGTTTATATCTGACCCAGATAGACTGCAGGTCATAACTTCTTACCTGAAGTTCAGTTCACACTTGGACCGGCGGCCGCCTCGGGTCTCTTTTCCTTCTACGTCCCCTTTCCCTCATCCACCTGCTGCCTCCACCACTTGCTAATGTTATTGAATCTGTGGAAGCTCCGCGATAGCCACCACACGAAGTAACGAGTAACGACCCTATCTAAATCCCAGTAACGACTAACGCGTTCCTGATTTTGGCATAATAACTAGTTACCGTGCTCGTTACCACAATAATAACGTAGTTACTGTAACGCGTTACTTAATAACGCGTTAGTCCCAACACTGGGTATAATGCGTTACACATTAACACAATCACATTACATTTTTCTGCAAAGGAGTAAGGCAGTTTGTTACTATACTAAATGCAGTAATTAGATTACAGTTACATTTGTTGTTACTGCATTACAAAGGGTTTTTACTCATCAAATAAATATGCTTTTTTACTCATTAAGCACTTGCGCTACAAAGCTGATTTCAGGAGTAGGAAAATGGTGGAGTTGTCTACAGTGACGATATGGACATTACTTCTACTCGCAAGCATCTGCACAGACAGCATGATAAGAAAAGCTGGCCAAGAACCCAACTTTGTGCTGTCATCTTTGTGTTCATACCTAAATACTAAGAGAAAGAACTCCACTCATCAGTTTGTTCTCCATGTTTTCCTGTTTGGATTGCTTCACTCTAACTTTGTCAGTAAACTGGATTTGCTGTCTCAGAACAAAAATGTAAAAGAGAGTCTGGTTTCTGTTCCACTTGAATCTGTTCTGGAGTTTGCAACTTTGGTCCAGTCTTAGGCTACGTTCACACTGCAGGCAAAAGCGCATCAAATCCGATTTTTTTTTTTTTTTTTTTTTTTTTTTGACCCTATGCGACCCATATCCGATCATGGTATGACAGTGTGAACAGCGCAAATCCGATACTTTCAAATCCGATCTGGGTCACTTTCGTATGTGGTACTGAATCCGATACATATCCGATGTTTTAGAAAGCGACTGCTGTGTGTCGCATTAAATCCGTCTTTTACGTCACCGACACAAGACAGACGCCAATTATCAGCGCCGGAGAAGACATCGCGAACGCTTCCTGGCCATCCAGTGTAGATGTTAGTGAAACTGTTGGGAAGACAACGTGAACATTTTATTTGTACTGTATAATCTGCAGATTCTGACAGAAATCTGCAACTATCCTTTGAAGCACCGCTCCTCTAAAACAGCAATAAGGATCATTATTAGGTTATTTACATTATTATGTAAATAACAAAATAACTTAAAGCAAAAATTGGGAAATGTAAAGTCCGAAGTCTTTATATTAAGGGCCATCAGTCAAACAATATTGTTTGCTCTGGGTCTAAACAGAGCGCGCTGTGTGTGACGTCTTCTTCTGCGCATGCGGGCTGCTTTGAGCGTTCACACTGGAGCGCGTTTGCTGTCGCATTTTATTTGTAGTGTGAATGAGAAGACTAAAAAATCGGATTTGATCAAAAAAATCGGAATTGAGCATTAAGACCTGCAGTGTGAACGTAGCCTTACAGTCTTAGTCTAACCTTACAGTCAGTGAGCAAAACATCAGGCCAGATTTTCAGCACTAAAAGCACAATGTCAGCGCCACATCTTTCCGAAAACAAGTAAGGTTTATTTATATAGCGCATTTTGAGAGGAAACCGACGGACTGCTTTATAATACAGAAATAGGTATGCATCAATTAAAATGGTATAGATAAAACCATAAACGCATGCCTGCACGGGTGGGTTTTTCTTTTTTAAGATATCAATAAGTGTCCACAGAGCTTGGGTCAAATGGAATCAAGTTCCACAACTTGGGCTCCTCAACCTCAAAAGCAGAGTCACCTTATGTCTTAAAAAAAGGGGTATTTACAGTTCTAAATAAATGTAAATATATTAGACGTAGAAATGTGTCTTTTCCTTGCCAGTTCAAAGCATTGGATTTCAAGTGACCATTTCTATGAACCAACTAAACACGACCACTAGGTCTGCAGTCATATAGTTACTTAACTGTAGACACACCAATCCTGTGAACACACCTGTGCCCCTTTCCTAGAGCTTAAACCTGTCTTTGACAAAAATGCAAGGCAGAGGAAGTTTGCAGACAAGGTGAAGGAGGCTGCAGCCAAGCTAGAGGAAGATGAGCAGGAGATGTGCTAAAAGAAGAGGAAGAATCAGCATCTACGTGCCAGAGCAGCCAGGAGTAACATTGCTCTTTGTGCTGCCATCACACAGAATGGGAACCATCATGCACATGTCAACTTGGGTCTTTACAACACTGCCCATTCTCCCATTTTTAGACAGATTAAACACTGTCATCACAGCAGCAAACAAAACGGACCAGATGTGGCCCAAAAAGGATGTTACTTTGAACCATGCTCCACTTTCCTAAACCAAAATGAAGAGGTTTTCTCAGCAAAGCTTACTCTGTTCTGCCCGTGTGTTCCTGTATCAAGTCCATGTTTCTTAGTTTGTCCTTTCATGTGTAAGTTCCTGTTTTATTGTGAAGGTCTGCGTCTTGTGAGTGTTTTCAATTTGCCTCCCTAGTCTCCTCACGTTAATCACTCCCAGCTGTGTCCCCCACCTGTGTGTAATCTCCCTGTGTGTATTTAAGTTGTCTTCTGTCATAGTAGTTGCTGGTTTGTCTGTGTTGTTTCCCCTCGGTCTCCCTGCGTCTCTCCGTATGTATTTCCCCGGACCTCCCTGCATCTTCGTTCTGGTTTGTTTTCTTAGCTCTGCCCAGTTTAGGTTTTCCAGTTTCATGTTCACCCACCATTGCTGTTTGTACCCACTCCTGTAAATAAACACTCACCTGCACCAGAGCTTCCGCCTTTTGGGTCCTTTCTACAAACTCCACACGTCTGCCACAACCGGACGTGACACACATAGTGTTTTGTGACTGTGATTTTGTACTTTAATCGTTAGGGCAGAAAGTATTTTAGGTTGATTACAGTAGTCATTTAAATGTTCATTTAGCTGTGACTGAAGTGTTTCATTTGGGAAAAGATCAATCCTGCTCTGCTAGTTGGGTGTGTCTTTATGCAAATTGCACTTGTTTTGATAAAATGGATGTTTTCAAAATTCTACTTAAGCAACTGAAAAAAAACCTGAACTGTATTATATCTAAGGAAGTAGATATTCAATTCAATTCAATTCAATTTTATTTATATAGCGCCAAATCACAACAAAAGTCGCCTCAAGGCGCTTCATAGATACAGAGAAAAACCCAACAATCATATGACCCCCTATGAGCAAGCACTTTGGCGACAGTGGGAAGGAAAAACTCCCTTTTAACAGGAAGAAACCTCCGGCAGAACCAGGCTCAGGGAGGGGCGGGGCCATCTGCTGTGATTGGTTGGGGAGAGAGAAGGAAGACAGGATAAAAGACATGCTGTGGAAGAGAGACAGAGGTTAATAACAGATATGATTCAATACAGAGAGGTCTGTTAATACATAGTGAGTGAGAAAGGTGACTGGAAAGGAAAAACTCAATGCATCATGGGAATCCCCCGGCAGCCTACGTCTATTGCAGCATAACTAAGGGAGGATTCAGGGTCACCTGGTCCAGCCCTAACTATATGCTTTAGCAAAAAGGAAAGTTTTAAGCCTAATCTTAAAAGTAGAGATAGTGTCTGTCTCCCGAATCCAAACTGGAAGCTGGTTCCACAGAAGAGGGGCCTGAAAACTGAAGGCTCTCCCTCCCATTCTACTTTTAAATACTCTAGGAACAACAAGTAGGCCTGCAGAGCGAGAGCGACGTGCTCTAATAGGGTGATATGGTACTACAAGGTCATTAAGATAAGATGGGGCCTGATTATTTAAGACCTTGTATGTGAGGAGCAGGATTTTGAATTCAATTCTGGATTTAACAGGAAGCCAATGAAGGGAAGCCAAAACAGGAGAAATATGCTCTCTCTTTCTAGTCCCTGTCAGGACTCTTGCTGCAGCATTTTGGATTAACTGAAGGCTTTTCAGTGAGTTTTTGGACATCCTGATAATAATGAATTGCAGTCGTCCAGCCTGGAAGTAATAAATGCATGAACTAGTTTTTCAGCGTCACTCTGAGACAGGATATTTCTAATTTTAGAGATGTTGCGCAAATGGAAGATCGCAGTCTTACATATTTGTTTAATATGTGCGTTGAAGGACATGTCCTGGTCAAAAATGACAAAAATGAAGATATGTGTGTTGGAAACACTACTGCAGTCTTTCTAATCACCAGAAGGGAAAATTCCTCTTGCAATGAAGACGTTTGGCTTTATAAAACTCTATGAAAAAATGGCGTATGACCTCACTTGATGTGTGACCTCATTTCAAGCCTTATTTAATAAAACATTAAAATAAGGTTTAATAAAACATTAGCTGCTCGTCTATTTAATTAAATAGACAAGCCACTAGGGTATGTTTTAGGGTGTGGCTGTGTTTGATAAGTCCCTATTTTATCGAATTGCCATGTCTCTGAGCATCAGTAAGAAGCTCATTCTTCTGATCTTGTTTGTAAACATTCAGACCATATTTGGCCAACAGGCTAAACTCGAGGCTTTAAATTGAGGCCTTATCTTGATAGAAGCTATTGGTGCACAGTGAAATTGCTACAGGATGGCCGTACGCTCTACGGGCCATTTGCAGTTGTATATTTATTCATCAGTAAACCTCAATAGCATTTCTAGAACTGTTTTGATTGAAAAGATGACTTTACTACCACTGATCAGTCATAAGCAGTTGTACTCAAGTGTCTCCTGCTTCAGTGTGTTTTCAAAAAAATGATTTTTTTTGGGTGTGAAAAATATCAGCTTCCTTTGAATTGAGATAAAATACCAGGAAAAAACCCCCAAAACATTTCTGATAAGGTCAACTCAGCATAGACACTCTCTGAATCTACATTTGCTCTTCTTTGGGTTATTGGGTAGGTGAATATGGTGACGTTAAAGTGAGATAGTGAAAGTGCAAATATATTGCAGGCCTACAAGAAACAGAGGTTGAAACAGAGGTTTTGATTGTAAATAAATTAATGCTGGCATTTGACGGACAGCCGCTTCAAAATCTTAAACACTTGAGTCTGAATTGATCATCATATTCAGCTGTTTCCACAACAGTAAATTATGGTAAGACCTCACGACATTTTTCCTCCTCCCCACTGCCAAAATCTCAAAATAAGCTGACAGGTTACCAGATTTTTTTTCTTGTTTCTCTGAGTACAGGAGTTGCTGCTTGTGAATCATTTTTTCTGTTGTTTACAAGCTCTGGTTTGCTGGTAATTGGGCTGAGTGTATGTATAAGAACTGAACTGAAAAATGCAGCAAAAAGCCATTTCTGCAGAGCCAAACAAATGCACACAGTAGGTGTTAGGATTGTGTGCATTTGTATGTGTGTTTGTTTGTAGGGGGTCTTCTGTTTTCCCCAACGTGTCCTCACTAAGACAGTAAAAGAGCAGATCTCATTATAAATAGGAAGAGTTTCAGATTTAAGCCGTTATAGCTGAGGATTACAGTGAAGGTTTTGGTTCGGGGCTGAATTAGGGGGTTTTCAGTGACAAGCAATGTCTCATAGATAAAATATTTAAAAAATAAAAAAAGTGCTGCATGCTTACGTGCAAGTGTTCTTATTTCTGCATGCGTATGCGTGTGTTTGCAGGTGTATGACAGGGCAGCATATGGCTAGCCCTGCATGTAGTGAAATATTAAAAAGCAGTGTCAGCAAGAAGGGCACTGCATGTGTATTTTAGTGCGTGCGCGTGTGTGTGTGTGTGTGTGTGTGTGTGTGTCCCACGGGGAGAAGAAATCTGCCGGACATAGACAACTGGGCATGACAAGCTCCCACAGTGACACACACACACAAATGCACTGTCTCTCCTCTGTCTCTGCCAACTTGTTCACTTGGCCTTATCTGCTATGGAGACTAAATGCCATCTCTATCTCTCTCGCGCACACACACACACTTGTTTTCACATCCTAGTGAGGACATTGAATAGTCATGATGCTTTCCCTAGCCCCTTACCCAAAACCTTACTATAACCCGATTGTAAGACTAACCCTAAAACGATTTCTGACCCTCAAACATGCTTTCAAATTTGTGAGGATTGGCATTTGGTCCCCACAAGTATAGTGGCACGCCAATGTTTTGGTCCTTTCAGAGATTTTTAAACAAGTAGACACACACACATACACAAATGCACACAGTGTTCCAACGCAAGCTCATCCGAGTGCGTCAAATACTGCTGTTCTTTCAGATGCTGCTCGTGACTGACCGTTACTCACTAGATTACCTTTGGCAGTAATCCTTGAAGCAAAGAGATGATGGTCCCCTTCTAAAAAGCTACAATGTCCACATTAGGTGGTTAGAGGGTGGAAAGTCTCATAGGCAGATGGGCTTATCAGCCAAGAGACTGTGGTCCACATCCCATTTGGACTATTTGCTTTTACTTGCTGGTTAGTAGAGATCCAAATACAGATCTCAACCTGTCTCCAAAAGCTTGATTCGATAAAGTCACGCCTGTATGAAACACACAGTTAGGGTGATTTATTAAGCTTCAGATTTTAGGGAGGCACTCTATATCACTTTAAAAACAATTTGCAAAACTGGCCATGAATAAGAGTGGACACTCTGATGATTTTCCATAGTTGTAAAAGCTCAGCTGAAATGGAATCGGGTCATTTTTAAGCCAAAATGGATATGTTGATATGGATAAGTGTCATGCCAAAGTCCCGCATACGATGAAAGACTTTATATTTTTCTTGAAAGCTATACAAGTGGAAATTTTGTCCCAATTGCTTTGGAGTCAGAAGGTCACCAATATCATGAGGAATAATTCTCTGGGGATTGTAAATATTCAGAGCGTATTCAATGCCAGTCTGCTTTTTGTGGACAAAAGCCTGACAGAGGGACCAAACGACTGTTGGTGACATCTGCAGGCCCGTCTGCAGGCAGAGCAGGAAAAAAACATGATGGACTGGCACAAACAGGAACACAGAAAATGGGGAACTGGCAGAAATGATGAAGGGAAAGGAGTAGGAGCAGGTAGCATTTCTTCAATTTTTCTGCCTGTGCTTCACTGTGGCAAAAAAAAAAGAGAAAAACCAATATTTTTTTTTTTTTTTTTTTTTAGTGCATGTCAGGTTGAGTCATTCTGTATTCTCCATGGTTTGATACCTACTGATCTGTAGTGGCAGGCAGAATTTGACAAGGGTTTAGCGGGCCAATTAGCTGTGCGTTCACAAAATATAGCAAAAATGTCAGAGTGTTGTATTGATTATGCTAATAGACTCCCTGTTTTGCAGGTCTGAAAACTCAGACAAAAAACTGCAGGTTAAACCACAACCGACACATGACTGACAGTAAAATGATTCAACCACACAGAAATTGACGCGTAAAGGCATGTGAATCTCAGTATTTATGAGCTTTTTTCGTCACTTTTAAAAAATCTTTTTCCTCTGTTTTGGAAAGTACAAAAACTAAAACTATAGAAAGGAGGATAAACAGTTTAACATTTATCGAAATTCCATGTTGCAGTGCTCCTAATATTTCTGGCCTGTACAGCTTAAATCAAAGTCATATCTCTATTAGAAAATAATCATAAACCACAATCCAATTTTATAATGGCATAGTGTTAACTGGCTCTACAACTTGTTCTCATCCAAAAGCATCAGATACTGCAGTTCTGTCTGAAATCACTGGCCATATGGGCCATGCACAAGGTGTATTGTTTGTGCGCTGTTGCACCAGCCATATTGATATTGCGCTTTAAGGGCAAAAACTCATGTCTGAAATAGTGGCACACTGAAGGAGGAATGCTGGTGGTGTTTTCAATGACAAGCCAGATTATCGCCCAGGAGACCACAGTTAGTAATCCTTTTAGGAACCAGTGCTGCACGGTCTGTATCATGGCATCATCAGTACATTTTGATAAAATAGTAATATCTCATTCCCTGGGAAAGGGCACACGCTGGCCCTAGAAGACTTTTTTGTCCTTGTGCTACCACCATAAAAGTCTGGCTGCAAAATTATAAATGTTTGTATTGTACAGATACCTCCAAGTTACTCTTTGCATAATGAGAACTTGATAGATCCAATAAAATATGAAAAGCATATGAGAGCAATAGTAGTAAATTATTTTTCTGCCTTGTCTTCTTACAGGAAATTGGCAAGAAGTTCACCGGCTTGCCCCAGAGTAAATTTTTAATGTCCCATTCTCCACCAGCTTGGCAGGAGAAGAGCTAGTGCTTTTGTACAGCAGGTCCAAGAATGCAAAAGCCAGAGGATGTCTGAGAAACTTCACTCACTGGGACTCGCTTTGGAAACAATGTGCCATCATCTCTCAAGTTCTTCATGCATCCGTGATGTTAACAATCCACATCACCGCAATTCTGTGAATCTTTCCCAAGCTTGTTCGGCTACATCGATGGTTGTAGGTGGTTGCTGGCAGATGCTGTGAAATTGATTGTGAAAGCCCCCACAGTTGAGGCAGTGAGTGGCCCAACTCTCCAAACGTCTCTCTTGGAGTTCTCCTCCACTTGGGGCAGCTATTCTTCCCTGACTATTCTCTGGAGATTAGTTAGTGGTAGGATCTCCCAAGGCAATATGGTCCTGAGTGATAGACCAGACAATCAGCAATTCAGATAATCCTATTGAAGAAGAGAACAAGAAACCACTTTACCCTGCACGGGATAGTACTGAGACCTCAGCCTGGAGCCAGATATGAGGCTGGAGCTGAAAGGAAAATAGATGAAGGTCGGGCTGTCCAAAGAAGAAACACGGGCCATTTGTTTGATACTTTTTGTTGCTGCCCTTGCTAGTTGGTTAAACCAATGATTCATTTTGTGTTAATGATGATAATAATAATGGATTGGATTTATATAGCGCTTTTCAAGGCACCCAAAGCGCTTTACAATGCCATTATTCATTCACTCACTGGTGGAGGCAGCTACGGTTGTAGCCACAGCTGCCCTGGGGCAGACTAACAGAAGCGAGGCTGCCATATCGCGCCATCGGCCCCTCTGGCCAACACCAATAGGCGGTAGGTGAAGTGTCTTGCCCAAGGACACAACGACCATGACAGAAAGCCCAGGGATCGAACCGGCAACCTTCCGGTTAAAGATACGCTTCCCAACCCCCTGAGCCACGGTCGCCCCAATGGACGAAGCTGCTAACTGTTGGTTCTCAATCATTACGCAGCCACGAGCTACTAGTGGCTCCTCTAGCTCAAGTTGCGAACCAGCATCCTTCTATAGTATTTTTTTAATCTATTCTATAGTATTTTTGACTTGGACAATAAGTAGTTGTATGTAAGTTGTGCCACAAACTGGCATATATAACCAACCAACCAGAGAAAAGTGTAACCACATTGCCAACAGGCCTCTTGACATAACCAACAGGGGTTAAAATATGTTACAGCTATTGAATGTGATTAAAATGAATTTAAAAGTTTAGAGCTAATCTTCAGAGTTCAATCTCTATTAGTTTGAGGTCAATTTTGACTGTTTCTTACTTTTAGATTAGTCGACTGGTCTGAATTTCTTCACTCCTGTTTAATCGAGTACCACATAAAGTCCAAAGATAGAACAGATCTTTAATTTTCATGTGAACAATAAAACATGTATCTGTGGAGTGTTAAGTGGGTAGCAGCTGCTTCTGAATTCAGTGTTGGGATTCTCTAAGCATAGCTTACAGACAGCAGGAGCCACTTTCTTCTCTAATGGTAGCAATAACTCTCACACATACACACACCGGGTTTAATGGCTTTAATAATGAATGGCCCAAGATAGTGGGCTAAATGGTGGTTGCCATGGTGATAGGGTCAATCGATCAGGAAATATCGATTGACCATCGATAAGTTCCAGACGGCGAGCTACTGGAATAGAGAATGAGGTGTGTGTGTGTGTGTGTGTGTGTGTGTGTGTGTCAGGAGGATGCATGGGGCAGGGTATGTTGTGTGCATTAGCTGTGTGTTCATACTGTATGTGAGCATGTGAATAAGTTAAAGTGTGTGTCAAAAATTTCTCTGCAGTAGTTTAGATGTTGCCATAATGTGTCATGGCGCCTGAATGTGGGTGATGTAATCGACTACCCCAACTTTAGTTTGGAGCGTTAGTCACCTCACTCACCTCCTGATGGGAGGAATGAACCAGAACTATCTCAGAAGCCCCATTCAAACAGGATTAACATTACAGGGCGAGGGGAGGAGGATGAAATATTCACTGTTCTCCTCGGTAATTTAACTCATTGTTCCGGATGGCATTTTAACCATCTGGAAATTACAGAATGTGGTCTGTAATAGACGTTGAGGAGGACAAAAGCAAAAAGCCTCCCCAGGGAGACTCATGAGAGTTGAAGGGGAGGTGTGGAGGTCAGAATACACACTCTCTTTTGGAAGCATAACTCAGATTTTGACGCACAGAAATGAAACTCATATTAACACTGATATTTTAGAGGTACAACCCAATTACACTAAACTTACAGGGAAAAGTCCACAAGTTTTCTGCAGCGTATAATATTCGAGTATGTTGTCTGCATACATGATATATTTTCATGAACTTTTAATGAAGCCAGTTATTCACAATGTTAGAGAAATTGGGTCAAACCATTACCTTACCTAGCTGGCATCAAAATAAGTCATTTGACAGGCTTTTGCTGAGCCTTGCTCTACTAACAGTTTTGTTTTTCAAACAAAAACTGTTGGGACTCAAATATGTTGATGGTAGCACATGTTTCTGTCTGTCAGTTTAGCACAAATCAGCTCTACCAGGAGGAAAAAAAGCTTAATTTATGAATACAACTATGTTACCTCAAAGCCAAGTAATTATAGAACAACTAGTAAGTGCATCTGAGACCTTGATTAAACTATCTTGAGCTTGAGACCTAAAGGCCAACTAGTGATTCAGCTTGAAGAACATGTAGTTGGTGCAATCTAATGTAAATTCTCCACAAACAAGTCACAACAAACAGGAAAGCAAATGAAAGGACGCTTCTCATTTGATAACAAAATTTACGTCACTTAGACCTGAGGAGAGCAGCGTGGACATTTTTTGTGAGTTGCATTCATTGGATTGGTTTAAACTTACTGGCAAGTTTGTGTATGTAAGAATATCCCCACTTGCTTTAGACATCCATCCATCCATCCATCCATCTTCATCCGCTTTATCCGAGGCCGGGTCGCGGGGGCAGCAGCCTAAGCAAAGAGGCCCAGACCTCCCTCTCCCCAGCCACCTCCAGCTTATCCGGGGGAACACCAAGGCGTTCCCAGGCCAGCCGAGAGATATAATCTCTCCAGCGTGTCCTGGGTCTGCTCTGGGGCCTCCTCCCGGTGGGACATGCCTGGAACACCTCACCCAGGAGGCGCCCAGGGGGCATCCTTGTCAGATGCCCAAACCACCTCAGCTGGCTCCTTTCGATGTGGAGGAGCAGCGGCTCTACTCTGAGCCCCTCCCGGATGGCCGAACTTCTCACCCTATCTCTAAGGGAGAGGCCAGCCACCCTTCGGAGGAAGCTCATTTCCGCCGCTTGTATCCGCGATCTCGTTCTTTCGGTCACTACCCACAGCTCGTGGCCATAGGTGAGGGTAGGGACGTAGATCGACCGGTAAATTGAGAGCTTCGCTTTTACACTCAGCTCCCTCTTCACCACGACGGACCGGTGCAGCGTCTGCATTACTGCAGCTGCAGCCCCAATCCATCTGTCGATCTCAGGCTCCGTTCTCCCATCACTCGCGAACAAGACCCCGAG
Organism: Neolamprologus multifasciatus; assembly: GCF_963576455.1. NCBI lineage: Eukaryota > Metazoa > Chordata > Actinopteri > Cichliformes > Cichlidae > Neolamprologus > Neolamprologus multifasciatus. The sequence continues at coordinate 29,753,008 of NC_140451.1, forward strand.
GTACTTGAACTCCTCCACTTGGGGCAGGAACTCATCCCCGACCCGGAGTGGGCACTCCACCCTTTTCCGGCTGAGAACCATGGCCTCAGATTTGGAGGTGCTGATCCTCATTCCCGCTGCTTCACACTCTGCTGCGAACCGCTCCAGTGCGAGCTGGAGGCCCTCACCCGATGAAGCCAACAGAACCACATCATCCGCAAAGATCAGAGATGAGATTCTGAGGCCACCAAAGCGAAAGCCCTCCGCCACTTGGCTGCGCCTAGAAATCCTGTCCATAAAAATTATGAACAGAACCGGTGACAAAGGGCAGCCCTGGCGGAGCCCATCACCCACTGGGAAGGAGTCCGACTTATTGCTGGCAATGCGAACCAAGCTCTTGCTTTAGACAGACACACAAAAAACAATTCAAAAGTCTGACAGTCTGAAAACTGTTATTTCAATACGTGAAGTTATGGGAATATTTTCCAGACTATATTTTGATGTTCCAAAAATTTTTTGTTTGGACCACGAGTTGCCATTTCACATTTCATGTCTGAAGAATATCTTGTTTTAAAGATGTGTATGGTTTAAATAAAATAATTTCACCAATGAGGGACAATAAAGGATATTTTTATTTCTATTTCATATCAGGTCAAAAAAAATTATTTGGATGATAGTAACTGCCTTAAGAATCACTGAAGACTAAACACAGCAAAAGGCTGCCGTTAAATGCCAGCAATACGAAATGTCATGTACACAGGGCATGCAAATATTTGACCTTGTTTAATAGAAGCTTGTTCAAATGAATTTATTTCAGTTCTTTATTCAGTGGGCAGAAATACATAGGGACTTTACAGCTTAATATAGCACATAACAAATGCTCATGTGGGCCAACTGACTAGCTTAGAGCAATGTGTGACCTATGTCCAAATATAAACCAGCTGATGTTTAATTTATATTTTTATTTAAAGAGTCACCGAGAGCACAACTTGCTATACAAACAGCTTAAGATTACATTCACTCTGAATTTGTGTACAGATATGTTTTCTCATTTGTATATGCGACAAATTAGCAGATATATCGCTGAAAATGAGGCTTTTTAGATTAATTACAATAGTTTTAGAAAACAAATAATATCCCTCTAACTTTTTTTTTAGCAGCTATAGGTTGATAGTGCTCGCCTGAACAATCATAGTGCAAAGTTATTGGCGTGATGATATAGCTGCTGTGCAGTACTTAAAAGACGACTTCCATGCAAAAGCACATCTGTATTAATTTAGAAGGCAAAATAGAAGTTAATGCCTTATAGACTCTCAATTAACTCCACACGCCAGCAATAGTATTGCCAGTGTATGCTTAATTAAGTTAAATCCAAGAAATCAGTAATCATGGCACAGTCATGCTTAGCTTTAACGCCAAGCGGCCTATTTAAGGTGCACTGCTTGTCCATCTACAGTTGTGGGAAGGAGCCAAATATTGTGTTGAACACTTATAATTCATCTTTTCTGACTATACTCTTTAGGTTTTCCTGCAGTTTAATAGTTTAAACAAAAAGAAGGGGAGATGTTTCAACATCTTCAATGAGATTAGCTCTTCTTTACAGGATTTGCTATTTTTCCACAGTTTCCTCAGTCTGGTAGTAATATCTTTTAGACTTTTAAATGGACAAAATCTTTTCATCAGACTTGGATATTATTAACTTGTCAGTCAAGAAATACCAGACAGAGCTAGCTGACATCTACCATTAACCTTGAGGTAAAGTGTTTCATCTTTAAACAGCATCCTTTCATCTACACACCTCGTGGCTTTACTGATTTTCATGAATTCATCAAAAAAAATAAGAAGAAACATTAACGCTTTTCTACTGTAGCGCAGTGATTGTTTTCCCAATTTACATAAAATACTGTAAAAAAAGGCGGCCAAGTTTTTGAGCTTCGATTGCAGATAATAGAAGATAGATTTCTCAACTACTGCTGGATCTGTAAGAGCTTAAAAAGGAGGCAAACTGCCTCATGACTGTCTCCATAAAGCTTTTATTTCATTCCCATGTGGGCGAGTGGGGGGATGTACAGTATTTCCAGCATCATCTCGGTAGCAAATTAAATGAAAAAGTCAACCTCTGCATCTCTTAGACAGTTAAATGTCAATCGTTAATGTTCCAGGAGTTACTTTTTTAGCACTGTAATTAACTTTTTATTGTACTTACCCTGCCAGAGAAAACATCAGAAACCATTAGATGAACCTCTGGTATTTCCATGGTTACAGAAACATTATAAACCATTACAAACCTTCATAACCCTTTGAATCTGTTGCATAATGGTTTGCAGTGGGTTTTCCTAATGCCTTCCACTGCATGTTTTGGTGTATAATGGTTCCCATTATGCGCTGTGTTGGTTAGTAATGGTTGGGTTGATTTACAATAGATTATAGCAGAAGAGCAGACAACCATCATAATGCATTTTGCAATGTATTCATAACTGGAGTGCTTTCTGAAACATAACACACCATATTGCACCTTTACTGGGGGAAACTTTGTCACTTCCTACCAGGGTACATCGCCATAATAAACACATGGTGCAAACCTGATCTGTTATAGAGGAGGTTTTGTTCCACTCCTGCTGCCCAGTCAGTTCTATGGAAAACAGCATCACCATTCTCAGAAGATCCCTCTGACCTCTTTTTTGCCTTTACAAACAATTTTATTATTCTATAAACTTTAATATACAAAAATTAGACACTTCTGGACCATCTATCAAATTTGTACATACTCAGCCTGTCTTTGATTTCTGTTTTCATGTTTAATCTTTAGACTACTTGAAAGATTGGCCCTTAAACACCACCGATGCTGGAGCTGAAAGAATAAAATGTTCATCTCGCCCGCCCATCTAAATATTAATTTAATGGAATAACATTTGTAATCCATCAGAATATCTGGCGTATTAAGAGCACTAAGACTCAGACTCCACACTCAGCATTTTTGCTGACTTTCCTTCCTGGCTTCAAATAGCATACACTTTATTAATGTAGCAGGTCTTTTCCAGTCTTACTGAGCAAAGTGCTTAAAGCGCACACACATTCATTCAGCACTTTCTCTGTTATAGACACGCATACTGCTGATTTGTATGCAGCAGCTGTGTTGCTTGCACTCTGTATTATGTGTTTAAACTTTTCATATTTTCTAATATCACAGTTTTATCTTCCTTCATACATTTTCTCCAGAAAACTTCACCATGCTTCTGACTGGTTAATGCTGCCAGTTCCACCCATTTCATGTGGACATGCGCTTAGCTAGACTGGGAAACCTGGGTCGATAACCACCTTCATGTGACGCTTATCCTGCACAGTGCTGTGAAAAAAGTATTTGCCCTCTTCCTGATTTCCTAATGTGTTGAATATCTGTTACAGTTTCATGTTTCAGATCATGAAACAAATGTTAATATTAGTTAAAGTAAATAAAAAATGAATATCAATCAGATTTACATTCAGACTTTTGAGCCATTCGGAGGTGGATTTGCTGCTTTGTTTTATAGCATTGTACTGCTGCATAACCCAAGTGTGATTGAGCTTTAGGGTAAAAACTGATGGCTCAATGTTCTCCTTTAGACGTCTTGATGCATTCTCAATCATCCAGGAAAATAAATCTCCAAAAGTTGATTCTGTTCATCTGGACGTAGCGTTTTCTGGGAGAAACGTTTCGTCACTCATCCAAGTGACTTCTTCAGTCTCAGCTGACTGCAGGTTTCCCCAACCTTATAAACAGTACATTTGCATAATGACTGAAACCAGCCCACTGAAGGAACAATGGGCTGTGAGGTCAGTTCCTTAATCATAATTATGCAAATTCTCATGACCATTGATCAACAACCACTGACCAAAACCCACTGATCAAGGACCACTGATCAATGGCCATGAGTACCATTCACAGAGAGTTGGGGAATGGCTGCAATCACAGCATTGTAAGATGGCGAAAGATGTACCCTTAGGCTCCCTCCTCGATTCAAAGATGGTCTTTCCCTTTTCACGTAAATGGCCTCCTTGACTCCACGCTCAAACCGGCGTTCTTCCCTGTCCAGGATGTGTACATCCTCATCCTTGATAGAGTGTCCCTTGGATGAGTGACGAAACGTTTCTCCCAGAAAACGCTACGTCCAGATGAACAGAATCAACTTTTGGAGAGTTCTCCTTTAGAGTTTTCTGATGGCGAGCAGAAATCATGGTTCCATTAATTACAGGAAGATCTTGTAGCAGCAAATCAGCTCCAGATCACAGATCACACTACCAACACCATGTTTGACTGTTGGTATGAAATACTGTGTTAGTTTAATGGCAGATGTAATGGGACTAGTTCACAATTTGTCTCATGAATCCAAAGAATATTTTCACAAAGGTTTTGAGGATCATCAACATGTTTTTTGGCAAATGGGAGATAAGCCTTTTTTGATGATTTTGGTCAGCAGTGGTTTTCTCCATGGAATTCTCCCATTAATGCCAATATTGCTCCGTCTTTTTCCTACTGTTGAATCATGAACTCTGACATTAACTGTGTCAAGTGAGGCCTGCAAATTTTTACATGTTGTTCTGGTTCTTTGTGACCTCCTGGGTGAGTTGTTGATGCGCTCTTGGAGTAATTTTGGTAGGTCGGTTACTCGTGGGATGCTTTACAACTGCTCCAAGTTTATTCCATTTGTAAATAACAGCTCTCACCGTGGTTCACTGGAGTCACACATGGTCTTGTAACTGTTTCCAGAACAATAGATGTCTTTGTTTCTCATCTGTTCTTGAGTTTGTTTAGATTATGGCTAGATGCTATGTTGACACAAATAGAGAGGAAAAAGGAGAGACAACTGACATGCAACCTGGATGTTCCCACATGTCCAAACAGCTGTCGTCATGCTAGGTAATAATAAAGTGTAGATACAACTGCAGAAACCACGGGAGATCAACTTGAAGATGCAAACAAAGAAAAAATGATAATAAAAGAAAGAACCAAACCAAACCAAGACTAAATACACACAAAAGGGAGAATGATGAAGTACAGATGATATCAAGACAATAACAAGAGCAGGAAAAGGTAAAAAGCAGGAAAGGATAAACACAGTACGCCACATGAGGAGCTAGCATGAACATAAAGCAAGTAACTGAAAGAATGATGAAGAATTTACTCAAACAAATGGTAAGACACAGAGAGGGCAAACAGAAGGCATGGATAACTTATAACGTTTATTTTTGATTGTATCATTTTAGAAATTTTCAGGAAAACAATTTAATTTTGTTTACGTCGGGGGGCCTTTCTCAATATGCGTACTTGTGCGTACTTGCGTTCTCGTGTACTCGTGATACGTCATCAGTCGGAGACCAAGTACTGTTCCAATTCGAAGTACGCATCAAGCCGAGAACGCGAAAAAGTCCCGGATGTGTTCTCGCTCCGCCCGTTTTATCGAGCATGCATCGGTGGTGACTTGTGTGGACTTGGTACAGCTAAATATCCCAGAATGCATTTCGTCCAAAACTCAAACGCGGCAATGGCGGACGAGCGGGTCTAAAAACTTTTAAATATTACTCTTTCTGGGTCACAAAATAAACTTTTAAGTTCTTTTCAAGCGAGAATGTAGCTGTGTAAACTTCGGATATCTGCTCAGTTTATCAAGATATCATATATTTCCAAATGAGGTCCGACGTTTTCGGAGACGTCTGTGACCCGCCAGCTCCATAGCAGACAGCGAGGTCGAGGATTATTACAGCCGGCGAGAACAGCGGACTCTCGGCAGATCGTTTTCAACCCCCCCGCGGTCTTTTCGCTACTCAGGTTAAACAAACCCCAGTAGTTGTCTATTGTATTGAGTGTCCACTAAAATAAAAATAAAAGCGTTCTAACATCTCACCTGCTTGTTTTTATTAAGGTATGTACATGTATACTATTTTTATTAATAGAGATTTCACTAGTGAGGTTAAACATGATATATAAGTCACTTAGATCACTTCTAAATGTTAATGTTTGGCTTATTTCGGCTTTTTATTTGTTCCTGAGTAAACCGGTTTGGCTGTGATTAAAGTTAAGCTTCATAACATATTACTCACAGTTAAATTAAGGACGGCAGTAAAAACTCCGGACCTGTGACATCATCAAGTACGCTGGTGTTCCAATTGTACAAATCGCGAGTCCGTGCTCGCGTTCTCGGCGAGTCCGTACTCCCGTGCGTTCTCGGCGAGTACGTACCCGCCGAGAACGCGAGTACGTACTCGCGTACTTGAGAATTGAGAAAGGGCCATGGTCTCCGTGCCTGCCCGGCCGGCCCCACAAGGCTACATGTGCTGTTTTGGTTCTCTCTCTCCATCTCTGCCTGGGCGGAGCTCACTGTGGGCTCCCGCCCTTGGCCCACACACCTGACAACAATCACCTGTCATCACCAGGAGCACTATTTGAGGCTGGAACACAGGCTGTATCCCAATTCAGGGTCTGCAGCCTTAAAGGCCGCATTTTAAGGCCGATTACATCACAGCGACGCGACGAAGGTTGTCCCAATCCAAAGGCTGCTCGAAATGCGGCCCTCAAATGCATCCTTCATTTCCCTGAATTTTAAGGACGTGGCGGTGTAGACTTCGTGGCCCAACATATCCCAGAATGCACAGCGCGGCGGTGGGTGTGGATAATTTTGCCGGAAAAAAACGGCGGATGAGGCCCGCCCGAAGAGTGAACTTTAAGTACTGAATATTATGTCACTTATTTATGTGCAAATGTTTAATAACGAAGAACATTAAAACATTCCTGTTGGCCACATGTCGGCAAAGTCATGTGACATTAGTGACGTTTGTACTAACTTGGTTTTAAAGCCTTTACTTTAAAATATACGCCGTTCAATAGCTGAGCTTAATCTTACAGAGAATGATCAAAGCTCATGTAGAAACAAACAAACAAATGAACAAAAGATTTTCTCCTTCATTTCTGTCAAACATATGAAATATGTATTGATAATATGTATGAAGTATGAAACGTTTCCAGCTGTTAGTATCATGGTTGCTAGGCAACCTGGGCAGCGCAACGGAGGCTAGACCGTCCCATTTCACAAGCCTCGCATTTCCGGCCTTAGCGGTCTTTAAGTACGCGGCCCTTGAGGATCGTTGAGGCTGCGTACTTTAAGGCTGCAGACCCTGAATTGGGATACAGCCACAGATCCTCTCGTCGCTGGATGACTGTACTACTGACGTTAGTGTTTCTCACAGCTCCTGTGAACTTGTGCTTAGTAATTTAAGATTCGTGATTCGTTTGTGACTTCCCTTCTGTTCTGCTTCAGACCTTCCTCCCCTGTGACCTCCCTGCCGTGTGAGCATGTGTGAGTGTGGGCAAGAAGACGTGAGCGAGTGTGAGAGAGCTACCCTGTGATTCCCTGGGGTTTTGGATTCCCTTCACTGTATATATTGTGCACTGGTGCTGTAAATAAACTGTTTTTGGAGACGTCTAACCGCTCTGCGCCTGAGTTCCTACAACCAGATTGTGACAGTTCATTACTGAGTCACTCCTAAAATATTTTTTAGTCGTGGAGTGTTTTTTATATTGAGCTCAAAACCAGTATTGCACTTTTACTGACTGTAATTAGCAAGCCTGCAACAGTGCAGTACTTAAAAACTGGTTGGACACCACTGCATGACCAGAATTATAGTGAATGTGTACAATCCATTTGCAATCTCCACGTCTTTGGTGACTAGGCCCGAGCCCAGATGCTGTTTGCAAACTGACTATCATGTGCTAAGACAGCAATAACACCAGGATAAAAGGGCAATAACACAGAATTGGTCTGGTATCGGTTTTTAAATCAACTGGGTTCAAGTTAGCACTAACATGCAATCTGTTTGCAATAATACCACAATTAAATGTGATAAATCTTAAATGCAGTCAGATAAGTTCTGTTCTCTTGGCAGCTGTCAAACCCAGACATGTCCATCAGATCGCCAGATGAAGAAGTGTGATTTGTCACTCCAGAGAACACGTCTCCATTGCTCTGGAGTCCACCGCTCTGCATTTCGCTGGGTGATGTAAGGCTTGCATGCAGCTGCCATGGAAACCCATTCCATGCAACTATCAACGCACTGTTCTTGAGGTAATCTGAAGCCCGCATGAAGTTTGGAGGTCTGTTGTGATTGATTCTGCAGAAAGCTGTCGACTCCTGCGCACTATGCACCTCAGCATCAGGTGACCCTGCTCTGGGATTTTGGCCTACCACTTCATGGCTTAGTTGCTGTCATTCCCAACTGATTCCAATTTGTTATAGTACCACTAACAGCTGGCTGTGGAATATTTGAGAGCATGGAAATTTCACGACTGGACTTGTTGCACTTGTTGTGGCATCCTATCATTGCACCATGATGGAATTCACTGATCTCCTGACTTGTTCTTTCACAAATGTATGCATGTTTAGGTGCTTGGTTTTATATCCTACTGAGAACCAGCATATTCATTTATGTCCTTTGTAATGGAGATGTGTTTTTGGCCTATATCTTTTGACTTATTTGAGCTACCCTACTAAGTCCCAGGCTTTCCATTGATATCTCATGTGTTTGGGTGCCATCTTTTCGCTCCAAAGAAGAAGGAAATCACACAAAAAAACATTCAATGGGAAGATTCCTTTTTCCTCGGTTCTCAGGAGCATGTACCTGTGGCCATCGAAGTGATTGGAACATCTAAATTTAATGGTTTTGATGGGTGATGGGTGAATACTTTGAGACAATCACAATCAGTGATTATAATCAGTGCAAATACTCATTTTCCCCTGGTTTTGTGACTAAATCTATCAACAAAACGTGTTCATGTCCAAAATATTTATGCACTGTGTTGAGCAGATTATAACTGAAGTTGAACTAAGGATATGCTGTATAATATTAACCTGTACCACAAGGTCAATGTGACCTTTATTTAACCAGGCCCGTCATTAAGAGCACATTTTCATTCACATGGCAGCCTGACCAAAGGTAAAGCCTACTTGGAAAAAAGCAGGTAGCTAAAAAGAAATATCAGAAGTTAAAAGAACAGCAGCATATTAGTTGGTGAAATTCTGCCCCTGGCGATGAAAGTTTCAGTTATGTTTTGTAATTAGTCTCCAAAAAATGTATCTTTAATGTAGCAAAATCTCCATGCAACCTTGAAAACAGAGTGAAAGAAGGTGTAGGATTGGTTTGGTTTGGATGCTGGTAGAAAAACTGAGTTTCCTATTCTCCAGGGAAAGTTTCTGCAGCGTTCTACTGTTCAGTCTACAGAGGTCAGTACAGCAAAGCTTTAACTCCATAGAAGACATGGTGCTCTTTAATCTGAGAGAGGAGTGGGTGTTTTTGGTCTTGCCCTTGACTCCCTTGTCATTGCAGGGCTGTCAAACTGATCAGTCGTGTAACTGGAATTAAGTCAGTCACGGCTTAAGTCCAGAGTCTCGGTCCTGCTCCTGCGTCACTTATAGAAAGGCCTGGGCATTGATCCGTGATCAGGTTCTGCTCATCAGCTGTTTTGTTGCTGGCAGGGCAGGCAGCAGCAGAGCGGCAGCTCATTTAATTAATGCGGATTTGACTGGTCACGCTGCAGACTCACAGCTACCTGCTGCCCCGCTGCAACCGAAAACCTTCAGCCGTGTCACAACACCGCATCAAAGAGATTTAAGGATTTCTTATGTAATTAACTTGGACCTCTCTCAGCGAGGCCATCACAGAGCTCGTCGTGCAGCTGGCAGCAGAGTTTTGTCATCTTCCCTGTGGTCTAAAAAGAAAAAAATACCTTCGTCTTGTCATTTTTGACAGCTGCTTCAGTTTTAGGCAGCTGAACATTAATTGCCATCTGACACCTTTTAATAGAGACACAGACAAGATGATGTTCAGTATGGCTGACTTTCTGCCCATCAAGCTGTCTGCTGTCATTTGGTACTGGCCTGTACAGTCATTTGCTCAGGCACAAGAGAGTTTTGACTTGCATTAATGCAGCTTGATAGAAAGTTAATAAAAAATTGAAGAGGAGAATGGAAAAGAGGGAAACGGAGAAAGAACTTAATGATATCTAACAATCTGTTTAGGTTTTTTTTCCACTTCTCATAAATCTGCTTAATAAACTCTTCTAAGTGTTTGGTTTGTCATCATAAGTTCTCAGCAGCTGCTCATTTCCCTCTGTGCTGACTGCTCTTTCTTTCTATAGGTCACCATGTTTTTCCTAATAGTCATAAATATTTATTAGCATCTGCTGATGCAAACATTCTGTAATTTTTCCTCGCGTATAAAGTATCACGTGCGTAGATGAATCTACAGTTTATTTCTGTGAATGTGTGTATGTGTCGGTGAGCCCACGCCATATTGCATGTTTGATTTCGCTATCTGCTGGCACCAGCTGTGAAACTATTGGGGATTTAAATATTTAACATCTCGAGATATCATTTTCACAAGCTTCCATCCACCACTTCTGTCTGTCTGTAAACGTGACTGCCGTGCCTCAGTCTCATGCATTCGAGCGTGCACACTTTAGCGCATTTTTTTTGCAACAATCTGCAGGTTTTGTTTTTGTTTACGTGTTCGCGAACCTAGTGTGTCGATACGTGGGAGTAATTAACATATTTGTGTGCTGTTTCACTTGCAGAGATGCTATACATCTAAAACAGATTGATCTATTCTAAAAAAAACAAACAAACCCATAATTTCATTGTTGTGTACAATGACAATAAAGGCCTATTCTAGTCTGTACCAATCTCTGGCATAACCCAGACTTTTCAGCACCTGTATGTGAACATATGAAGGACATTTGTGTGTTTTACATGTGATACTGCACGAGAAAGCGCTACATGTTCATCATCATGTGCTTTTTCTCCTGTTGATGCGTGAGCATTAAACAATAAGCAGCAACCTTTGGTGTAAAAAAACAGAACAAAAGCAGAGGTGCCAAAATTTGCAGATCCCTAAATGGCCACTTGAGGCAGTTATACATTATTAATGAAGAGGCTACTTTGAATGAAAGGTGCACTGGTTTGAATCGCGGAACTGGACATACTGACAGTGTTCTTGGTGTTGCTGCCATTCTGGGGATTATGTGCACACCAGTGTGTGACACCAAAGGAGGTGCACTGTCTTCCTTAAATGAATTATTAAATGATTCTGCTTAGAAAGTCTAAATATTTGTAACACATCAATAAGACGATGCTCCTGCAGATGAACGTCATCGCAACTATCTCCTGAAGGTGGCAGGCCTCATTTGACTCTGGAGCCTGAGCTGAGTGGACATTCATCCACTGCCTTGGACTACTGCATAGTATAAAATCTATGAGTAAATTATTTTTTTTTCAAAATTTGTTTTTGCACTTGGAAAAACACAGACTGACTCCTGATATCAAACACTGACATGTGGCCCTTGGAAAGATGCCTACACTTACCGAAGGTTGAATAATCAAACAATCCATTTGTGTAAGTCCCTGCAGGGACAGCAGAGAGTTTTATTGTACTTTTACATCCTAGAGCAGCGGTCCCCAACCCCCGGGCCTCGGACCGGTACCGGTCCGTGAGTCGTTTGGTACCGGACCGCAAGAGTAGAGGCTCAGGTGTGAAATGTATGGTTTTCAGGGTTTTTATCGGTTTTCAGCGTTATTTTGTTATCGTTTTTATCATTAACTCGGTTTTCCTGGGTCTTTTCACGTGTGTTATGAATAAATCTTCTTTTTTTCGGTACCGGTACTAGTTTTATTTTGTTGTATTTATCCGCGACACCTTAAAGGCCGGTCTGTGAAAATATTGTCGGGCATAAACCGGTCTGTGGTGCAAAAAAGCTTGGGGACCGCTGTCCTAGAGTGAAGAACTCAGAAGGCAGTCCTGGACCGGATGTGCTGCTTCTCTGAGGACTATTGCTGCTGATACCAGAGCATGAAACTCGGGGCTGCCGACTGCCCTTTTGCCAACAAGTGATGGACACAGAAGCACGGTGGCTGCAACTGGGGTGAAATCACACCAGCTGGTGACTTTGAAGATGGCGGAAACTGGACGACTACCTCGCCGTGCATGGGGGGGAGGGGAGGGACAACTCTGCGGTGATTCAGGGAGTTAAGGTACCATCACCATGGAGGCGGTCCCTCCCCTCTTCTGAAGCTTGCCCTGCCCTTTCTACTGCGTCTCCTCTGGCGGTTACTAGGGCCACACCCACCCCTCCATGGGGCTCTCTGGCATGAGGACAGGAATGTTTCTGTAAAGTACAAACCACCAGGGTACGAATAAGCAATCCATGCGAAAGGTACTGAGCCAGTCACAAGCTCTTGAATCCCTAAAGGTGCAACACAGCTTTATTTTATTTGGCAGAAGTGCTGTAGAGAGTGATGAAAACTGAACAAGCTGTCAGTTGGACACCTTGGTAAGGCCCGATGGTAATAAGTATGAACAGGAATGTGGCCCATCTGTCTACTGGTATTCAGGTCATGAACATGACCACTAGGAAACACCTAGTGGTCTAAGATGATTGTTGTTAATTAAGTGTTAATTTAAGATTTCATGTAATTCATATAAACTTAACCAACAACAATTTAAGTAAACTTGAGTCGTGAAGAAAGGAAGTAAAGGCAAAGGGAGGTGAATATTACTGAGAATACATCAGACTGCCACCTGCACATGCATACATCTATAAACATATACATATTTATTGTCTTTTCTGGCCCTTCTGTTATTGCAGCAGGGATGTCTCTGTCTGTCTTTATTTGTCTCTCACTGAATATTTCTTTTCCTCCTTTCGATCTCTCTCCTCAACCATGAGATTACCTGAAGGGACAGCAAGCTATCAGTATAACACACACACACACACACAGACAGAGAAATGCTCACTTCAGTGAAAACACACACACGCACATTCACAAGGAAGAATGCACAAGAATGTCCTCCCGAATGAGCGCATGTACATGGGTGAAGATTGAAGGCACACACATGCAGAGGCAGGCAGTTGTAACAGTCAGCAGGGACAGTTAGTTGAATAGCACTCATTTAGATGGAATGGGCATTTCACACTACCTGCATGTGTGTGTGTTTGCACCGTGCAGGGCTTTGGGAATAAGACACTATTACCTGAGAGAGTCTATGAGAAACTCTGTAAATATTGACAGAGAGCGAGAGAGAGATGAGCCAGCGATATGAACCCTGAGGGGGCTGTGGATTGATAATTTGATGGTTTCACTGGGAGAGAAGATTGGATCGAGAGGAGAGAGAGAGAGGGGTGAAGATTGGGGGAGGAGGAGAGGAAGAGGTGGGATTTGAACCCTCGCTGTTGCCATGGCAGCATTTGGCTGTTAGACGAGTGCAAATGTCCACAGCTCGAAAGAATTTGTGGAGACAACACTGGAGCGAGTTGCGCGTCGTTGCCGTCAGCGCCGCTGCACAAAAACAGAATCTCCGGGAGATAAAGGCCTTCGACAGAGAAAATAATTAACTTTTCTTAATTTAAAATTAGCAATTGTTACGAGTCAGCTGCTAGGAGCGGTGCTACGGCAGGACTTTAGGGCTTTCGTGTTTATGTGTCCCATTGAAAAGAAGAATTAAATGTTCCCAGAGGAAAAGGCAGAAAATTAAGTTTCAGTCCCACAAGGGAGTCTCGTCAAACGAACAAGAGACAGTAATTATCATCAAGCCTTAACAATCTGGAAATATCAATAGAATCAACTCACTAATTGAATGCTTATGTTAAAATTAAAGTTTTGGCAAATCTGTTCATAACTGATAATTCATTAAACACTGTTCACCTCAGTTACTGTATCAAACTTATCTGTGGCCAGAGATGGGCTTTAATGCATTACTTGTAACGCGTTACTGTAATCCGATTACTTTTTTCAAGTAACGAGTAAAGTAAGGGATTACTATTGCAAAAACGGTAATTAGATTACCGTTACTTTCCCGTAGGAACGCTGTGTTACTGCGTTACTAAAACCGTGATTTTTTGCGAGAATGTCTCATGACGGTGACGTAAGCGAGTGCGACGTTCGTGACAACAGCTGTGTGCAGATCAACAATGGATCATATATGGAGTGCGGGAGAGAGTATGAGCGTGCAGCGTTTAAAGCGTGGAAGTACTGACCTTACTTTGAGTTTGATTCCATAAAAAGTGACAAAAACATTAGTGTCCGTTGTGCGTGGGAAGAAAACTTCTTTTTACAGCGAAAAACCCCTAAACTTCCAAGCAAGCACCGAGTAGCTACGACGTAATGGGAAACTCACAGAGAAACTCGCGGATTCTTCCACTGACCGCTGCACACCTGCACCAGGGTAAACCTCCGCCTACCCCACTCCTGCTTTACAGGTGAAAATAGAGCAAAAGGACCGCTAGTCTTTGACTTTATTTATTTTCTGCTGTGTTTTACTTGCATCTATTTGAAAGACTGAGTGTAAACACACACACAAAAAATTTATGTGCTGGAATGTGCAGAAAATAGGTTTAAATATTAAACAAATTTCTTCCAGTCAGAGAATGTTGCATATAATTAAATTTTTACTTGATGCATAAAGTTAAAAGATTAAAAGTAATAAAACAAGTTTTAAAAAGAGACTTTTTCATTTGATTACATTTTGTATGATGGATTATGCAGAAAAAGTAGAACTGGGCTGAAAGATCTATCACTTTATCACCTATTCAGGTTGTAAATCGTGTTTTTAAAAAGTAACTAAGTAACTAAGTAATCAATTACTTTTGAAAATAAGTAATCAGTAAAGTAATGGGATTACTTTTTGGGGGATGTAATCAGTAATTAGTTACTGATTACTTTTTTCAAGTATCAGTGTTATCAGTTATAAGTTATCAGTGACTTTTTAATACAGCCAATCCTTGATTTGGGTTGTTATTGTAGGCATGCTTTCTACTCACCTGCCTTACAAATTATAAGAAAATCATACAGATTGGACTGAGACTACAACGACTAGGCAGTGCAAAAGACTAGAAAACATGACACATTAATCTGCACTGATAGCAGTGGATGGACGATATACGTGAAAGGGCTGCCAGTTAAACCTAAAGCATATTAATAATCTACACTAGGTGTCACACCTAGAAAATGAAGACTACAAAATAGGACAAGCATATCTCAGCCTCAGCTTCTCTATGGCAGATAATGAATATAAAGCACGATGTGATGTAGGTCTCCAGATATGACCTTCTGACAGCATGACGCCGAACAAGATAGCGCACCACTTGGAGGTTTCATCAAGTCACTTGTTCGTTTGTTCTAGTAATGTCACACATTGAAGTTGTGCCCCTATAATTAAAGTCAGCATTTCAAAAGTAAAATCTGAAAGGATGTGCATAGTATATTCAATATTAGTATTGTGAGTATTTTAAGAGGTGGGAGCCTGCTGAGAGAGTTTGCATGGTCCTGGTTCTTATTTAACTCTTGTTTGTTGATGTATTTCCTTCATTTTCTTATCTCTGACTTTCTCTGTTTTGTCTGTTTGTCTTGTTATCTGCTTTTTTGTTTAGTGTGTTCGTGATTCTCTTAATCGCCCTCAACAGTTTCCCTTGTGTTTGTTTCTTCTTTTTGCATTTGGATCCTGTCTACAGCATAATGCTGTTGGCATGAGTCACATTTCAAAAGCAACCTTCCCATGAGTGCTGAAATATTTGTATTTATATTGCATATGGGAAACTATAAATATGAATGTCAGTTTCATTTCACAGTTATCATGTTTACATTTTTGTCTTAGTACAAAATCTCACCATCAACCTACGATAAGCGATATTTTCATTCATTTTATTATGGGCCTTCTTTCATAATTTGAAAAGCCTTATATTTAGTATTTACGCTACACTCTAATGCACTTGAACTTGAGTGAATAAATAACGTTACGAGATAAAAGTCTGGCCTGATCTTATGTAAAGGTTCATCGTGAGCTTGATAAATGAAGTGCACAAGGTTCGTAAAACAGAGTGGTTCTCACTGCCTTGTGATTAGATGGAGGTGGAGATGACTATTGATTTTACTGAGCACATGTGACATCAGTGTTTAGATCAGCCTTTCATTGATCCCATGTGGGATGAATAATTTCCAATAAATCTGACAGTGAAACAGTTGTTCATCTTTCTCATTCATTTTTGATTTTAGATGTGCATGTGTAATCTCTCTAACGATGTTAGAAGGTTTGGCAATAAATAAGACACTTGTGTTTTACAAGCCCATGAGACCAACTAAAGCTTTTAAAACATTTAACCCGGAGATGCTGTGTTTAACACTGATAATGACGTGCACGGTATATTTTATGGTTTCCTTAAAGAACCGTGAACTTTCACTCTCTTTGAGAAGTCGATACTTGATGAACAGCAAGTGAAACGCATCTGTTGTGTTCCTATTTTCAGTTTAAATCTCATCAGCTGTTGTTTTAACAGTTTACTCCTCAGTGCTTTTTCCCCACCTACCAGTCATCAGCCGGGTCTGGATCTCGTTTCACATCGGCAGCTTCTCTACTAATGAGCTGCTGCTGTGATTGTCAGCCGTAGGAGAGGCTGAAAGTTACAGGAAGTTTGAGCTGAGTGGTCAATTTCAGGCGGGTCGACACTGACACTGCAACAAAATCCGAGATGTTTACCCGAGAACTTTCTTTTTTCTTCTTTTTAATGTCAGAAACTCTTACAGTTTTACGATGAGTCTGCTTTTCACTGACATACTAAAATCAGCAAAATTGCCTGAATTTTAACACTGAAGTTTTAACAGATGGTTATTTTCTGTGACGGAATTATTTTTCCTTTTTACAGTTAGTTAATGATTTAATGTTTGAATATCAAAAAACTCAGTTATTTCATATATTTATTTGCCTGTTTGTGTGGTGCAGTTATAATCATTGAGTCAACTTAAACTGCTGTAACTTTTTTTGCCGTTATGTCGTTGATCACCTAGGCAAAGGTGGCATTTTGAACTTTGCCTTTTTTATGACAAAGATATTTCACCTATTTCATTCGATCTCTTCTGCTCAACTGAAATATATGGAGCCCCGCAGGGGACATGGGAGAAAAAAAAAATTAAGGCGGACTTTTGCGAGATCTCGCAAACGTTTTAGCCGCATTCTTCGGACGCTGGCTCGAAGCCGACCGGGAGGTCGAGGCACGATGTGCCGGGAAAGCGGTGTTCCTCCCGGCTGTAGTAGGTCTCGACCTCCCGATAGCTCGAAGCTAACGGGAGGTCTCGACCTCCCGTTAGCTTCAAGCTAATGGGAAGAATGCGGCTAAAACTTTTGCGAGTTTGTTTTGCCGCATTCTTCTAATGGGAAGAATGCGGCTAAAACTTTTGCGAGTTTGTTTTGCGAGATCCCGAGTTAGTTTTGCGAGATCTCGCAAAAGTCCGTCTTAATTTTTTTTTCTCCCATGTCCCCTGCGGGGCTCCGTAGAAATAAATGTGTAACAAATGACAAATTTATTTCAATTGAATTGCTTTGTGTTCCTCCCACCGTCCAAAGACATGCAGCTTGTGGGGATAAGTTAACTGGAAAATCCAAATTGCCATTAGGTGTGAATGTGCGAGTGAATGTGAGCGCGAATGGTTGTCTGTCCCTGTGTGTTGGCCCTGCGACAGACTGGCGACCTGTCCAGGGTGTACCCCGCCTCTCGCCCTATGACAGCTGGGATAGGCTCCAGCGCCCCCCACGACCCTGAAAAGGAGAAGCGGAAGCAAATGGATGGATGGATGCTTTGTGTACAGTCATAACACTTTCTATTGCTGCTGTCATACCTCCTCTGATAGAGCGTGACTGTATATGATTAAACACATTTACTGTGTACACATTTCAGGTGCATAATTTGAATATTTAATCCAAAAACTCATCTTACTTACAGAATATTTTCTTGACCAAACAGCAAATTGGCAGTGTTCAGGTCAGAAGTCTTCAGTAATCTTACAGTTTTAGACAGAAAACCTGCTGGGCCCTCAAATTCAGCATTGGGTCCTACTATAACTAAGGATAGTGATGAATTTACTAGCCATTTAAAATGAAACAGTGGTAAAAACAGTGCAAGAACAGAACAGATGCAGAACAAATACTGCACGTGTATTTTACCTATATGAAACTGCTGACCATGCTTGAAATGTCACTGAAATGTGTAGCATTTTGCACCCTGTATAATTTTGCCAACTTCCAATTAGTTTGCAGATTTTGGCTAACCTTAGCAGTGCTAGCAGCCTTGGCTTCTTACATGCTAGCAGCCACACTCTGGTTAAGGTTAGCTTAGGTTAACTAATTGGGAGGTATACAGGGTGCAAAATGCTGCGCATTTCAGTGACATTTCAAGCATGGTCAGCAGTTTCATATACACTCTGGTTGAGAACTTGATTACACATTTAGTTCAGTTGCGTAATTATACTCCACTTATTCTGACAAAGCCAAAACTTGATGTTTTTAATCAGAATCAAAAGACTTTATTTATCCCAAAGGGGCAATTAAGATACAACAGAGCAGCATGACGTTGATAAGGACAGGGTATAAACAGGCAATAAGAGTGAGATAATAAATACACAGAATATACAGTATATACACAGTTTTAAAATTACACAGTTTTAAAATTGAAGTGACTGAAGTACTGCAGAGTAGCGCTGGTTAGCATGGTTGTTATCAGTTCACAGTTCACATACTGTCAGTGCTTCATCGATAAGTGGCCAGTGGTGTGGTAACATATTTGAACTGCTAACTGCTATTGTAAATGAATAACAAATAATAAACATACATACGTCTGGTAATCATTAGAAATGACCGCTGTGTTTTAATGTCTAATCGATTTGTCACAGTTAACACCTTCAGTCATCTGAGAGAGAACCTTTTGTAGAAATGAACTAACTGTCTTTTGGTCTCATGTACGGCCTTACGGCTCAGATTTGGCTCAGCTCAGCATTATCCTCTTCCCCACAATGAAATTCAAGTTGAAGGATCTTTGATGTGACTTAGAAGAAAAGATCCAGTGATGCACTGGCAAAACTGACAGCTGTACTGAAAGTGGTCTAGTGCTCCTTGAGGAGGAAACCTTGAAGGGGAAATTGGGTTACAAGATTAGCAATCCAAGTAGTGACAATTACACCTCCCTCTCCTCGGGTACTGCCTATATCTATTTTGAGGGACACTGAGGCATTCCCAAGCTAACTTAGAGACAAAATCTCTCTAACACTAGTCCAGTGTCCTCCAGCCAGTAGGACACCGCAGTTCCAAAAAACATCTTAGATAAATGGCTCCTTTCAAAGAGTAGCAGAATCCGCTATACTCTGAGCTCCACCCAACTGACTAGACTCCTCACCCTGTCTATAGGGAAGATTCCTATCCCCTTACATTAATCAATTTCCACTGCTTGTTTTGAACACAGAACTTTTATTGCTGCACAATTACAAATTCTCAAAATCCCCGAATTTCAAAAAGCTGGAAAGAACCCATATATGTTTGCATTTTTTTCCTCAGCCAGTGCTTATCAAAACAGTCAAACCAATAATCAAAAGTAATTATTGCACTGTTGCATTGTTTGTTATATTTAAATAAATTATGAGCATTCTTCTTTCACCACTACAAGTACAGTATTGATGCATCTTTTGTTCCAGTCATGCTGGAGGGACCCAGATGCTTTTAGTCTGTGTGATTCTGACTGTGTCCTTCCTGTCAAAGCTGAAATAAAACCCACACTCTAATTTTTTTCCCCATCCCACAGGCCCACTTAGCATTCTGGTTTTAGTTGCTTGGCTCTATCTTGATTCACAGTAGGCATATCTTGGTGGACAGACACACATAAAACACACACACGCACAAAGGCAGGAATGAAAGGCATCTCAGTGGAAGTGTGATGGAATCAGCGCTGTCGATTTGTCATTTGGTTGGTACACTGCAGGCGGCTGCCAAACAGCCACTGATACGGTTGCCATGGAAAGAGCACCGGTTTGGTGCATGCGAGGCAGAAATCTGATTTGCTGCCATTCTGGGTCTGGTTCATTTTTCTGTTAGATATTCACTCTGCAAATTTGAGCACATGCAAAGAACGGATAACGCCTGCTATCATTCACTTTCTCCACTTCACAGTATAACAAACTTATCATTTTCTGTGGTTTTACAGTGTAGCTGACAGGAAGAGATGGTAAGATATGTGCTCCAGCTCAAGTTTTGATAAGTGAAAAAATCAAAGCTCATTCACTGTCAATCCATCAGCGCTAGGCTGTATTTACCTTTGAGATATTTATATTTTAGCATATGCCGACCTTCATATCACTAAAGAAGCTAAAGTTAGAAAAAAAAAAGTCTCATCTTTCCTTGCCTTTTCTGCTTTATTTACTTTTCATTTTTCAGAATAGTTTTTGACAGACTTCCAAAGTGAACTTGCTGCTTTTAGCTTTCAGCTTTTGCAGCAGGACATTTTGTTTTTCTTGTCAAGAAAAGTGAGATTTGTGTGAGTCGTGTAGCTTAAAACAAAACTTGTCAAGTGGCAGCATTACACTCCGTACTATGCTGGCAACTACCACTGCAGGAATCTACACCCCAGTCTGTTTCTTTGGAGGAATTTTGTTTTCCCACCCGAATGATGTTGTAAAAAAACGACAAGTTAAAATTTGACAGTTTCCATGACATCATGCTCACGCTGGCAACTTGTATTTTTCAGTGTAGATGAAAAGCATGCATCCATAGAAATGACATCTGATTTAAACTGCTAATGACACGTGCAGATTGCAGCTAGTCAGCCATGACTGCAGTGAAACATAACTGACTGTATGAATCAGTCTCCTCTGCCACACTCCTTACAGCTGCACACAGTATGCAGCAATGGTGTCAACTGCATATAGATAATGTTTGTTTTCCACATCATATGCATATAAATAGCAGCAATATGCAAAGCTCAAAAGGCTCAAAACAGTTTTAAGGGTTTCCAAAGCATAAATGTTAAACAGTGTTTAGCTTCATCTCATCTAGTATGAGGATTATTTTTAAATTAGAATCTGCTAACATATAAAATGTGTTTAAATCCATTTATTCATTGTATAAGATCAAGTAATCATTATTATCATCACTGTTTAAGGAACATTTCTTTACAGATGCAGGACAGAAAATATTCCAGTGACCTTCAATAACAAAAATGATCGAATAAAAAGTTTGTATGAACCACGTAAAATACACGTATATGTAACGTCAGCAACATATCTTTTTATATATTATATAATATAAAAATAATGTCACTGTTCATTTTGAGATGAACTAATACTCATAATATACATAATTTGTAAGGAATTGAGTGTTACAATTCCCAAAAGGTATAGAAATGTTGATAATCCAGATAATTTGTGTAGGGGACGTCAGGGTACAGACATAGATACACTGTCATCATTATAATAAGAGTCTTTAGCATTTTAGAAAAGACAAATTAGATGTTAGACGCTTAAAAAAAACCTATCTGCTTTGATAAGAGCTTTACACACTCTTCAGTGTCTCAGCCAGCTTCAGGAGGTCGACATCCAGAGCTTTTCCAAAAGTCTTGAAGGAGTTCCCACATGCTGAGCACTTCTTGGCTGCATTTTGTGTACATGACAGTCCAACTCAGCCAAAACTATCTCAGTTGGGTTTACATAGAGGTGATTGCAGAGGCCACATTATCAGAGGCAGCACTTCATCAGCGTGATTCTTGGTCAAACCTCTCCTACAGAGCCTTGATGCGTGTTTGGGGCCATTGTTCATTCAACAAAAAGAAGAAAAAAGTCTTAATTAAGTGCAGATCAGATGCTAACCCTGAATTCTGGATAAATCTCCAACAGTGTAAGAGCAAAGCCCCACACAAACCACCACAGCTCCCCATGTCCTTTTAAATTTACTTTAAAGTTAACAAAGGTGACAAAAGTACAGACATTCTGTGCTTAAGTAAAAGTACAGATACTAGCATTAAAAAAATACTCCAGTGAAAGTTGAATTACCAATTTAACATCTTTTCTCAGTAAAAGTGGAAAATGTATAATGTATAAGATAAGATAAGATAAGATGACCTTTATTAGTCCCACAGGTGGGAAATTTGTTTTGTTACAGCAAAAGTGCAAAGTTATGTAGCAGAAATTAGAAAACTGGAATGCAATAAAATAAAATAAAATAATATATACAATAGAATAAAATAGAATAGAATAATATATACAATAGAATAAAATAGAATAGAATAGAATAATATATACAATAGAATAAAATAGAAATACAGATGCTATATACAGCTGAGTAAGAAAATACAAAAGTACAACTTCGTCAGAAGAAGTATTTTACAAGAATTGCACATATAGTATATAGAATTGCACATATAGCATATAGAATTGCACATATAGCATATAGAATTGCACATATAGCATATAGAATTGCACATATAGCATATAGAATTGCACATATAGCAGTCTTATTGCACGTGTGAGGGTTTGATCAGCTGCAAAAGTCGTTGTTGTGGAGTCTGACAGCAGTGGGGAGGAAAGACCTGCAAAATCTCTCCGTCCCACACCGTGGGCGCCGCAGTCTCCCACTGAAGGAGCTGCTCAGTGCTGTCAGAGTCTCCCGCATGGGGTGGGAGATGTTGTCCAACAGGGATGACAGCTTAGCCGCCATTCTCCTGTCACTCACCACCTCCACTGGGTCCAGAGGGCATCCTAGAACGGAGCTGGCCCTTCGGATCAGCCTGTTCAGTCTCTTCCTGTCCCCAGCAGAGATGCTGCCGCCCCAGCAGACCACACCATAGAAGATGGCTGAGGCCACCACAGAGTCATAGAAGGTCTTCAGGAGGGGGCCCTCCACTCCAAAAGACCTGAGTATGCATCAATAGATGGGAATGCAGCAATGTAACCTGTTTGTCTTGCACTAAACTCCAAGTATTTTCATACAACCTTACATAACATAGTCTAACTTAACTTGTCTTGCGGCATGTTTCACATTATGAACAAATATTATGTCACATGTAAAAGGCTCAATATCTGATTTAAAAACACGAGCACTCATGTAAGCTTTAAATTTGCAGTTTATCAAATACCGCTGAGCAGTCCTTACCTTTAAATATAACCTCTCTTCTTCCCCTCCTGTCCTGTCTTTCTTATCTTTTTTCATCTCTGAGTAAAGTTACAACTCTTTCTTTTTTCTGCCTGTATAACACAGCAGCTGGACGTTTAGCTAGTCACACACTGTGCGACAAACTGTAAACACAGACAGTTTGTGTGTTTGCAGAAGTTTGTTGAGTTGGTAGAAACTGGCATTTGAAACTGCCTGCCACTTAAAAAAACATTACTCCCTTTATGCTCGCTCTGCTTTTGTAGGGTTAGCTGGCTGCTGAAGTTCTGCAACTTATGGACATTTGCAGTCATTCCTGTGTTGTGTTAAAAAAAAAACAACCCAAAACATAAACCCCTGATTGTGGCACACGGTTTTGCATCTTTAATTTATTTTCATGCAGTTTATACACAAATAGGATTGCCTTTCATGTCCAATGTTTTATGATGCACGCAAACTGGGAAGATTTAGAATTTGTTGGTCTATTAGGAGCTAGGACAGCAGGAAGTAATCTAAAGCACGAGCAACCATGTTTTCAACATTGTTCCCTGGTGAAAGTAAACATCTACACGATGGTCTTCAAGGTTGCACATAGGCTCCACACTGGTCCAAGTCACTGTCCAAACATTTTCCTCCAGCAGTTTATATTGAGATGCTGCTGCTGCTACTTGAACTCTACAAAGCACTGATGTGGATTCTAATCTGAGGTGCTATTAATTGTTACCTCCTGAGGCAGGTCCCTCTAATGATCTTATTTTTGGCAACAGAGAAAACTCTTGGTCTTCCTTTGGGATCCTCACAAAGGTCAGTTTCATCTCAACGTTATGTGGTTTTTACCTCTGCGCATGAAGAAATCTTTCAGTGTTTTTATTAAACTTAATTTCTTCAAGTAATGGCAGATTTTCTTCTATATATCTGAGTGATGCTTTCCTACTTAATCCACGAAACCGATGGTCTCAAACACCATCAATTGGTTACCTTGAAGATGGGGAAACAGGTCTTAGAGTTGGATGTCTCAAGACCGGTCTAGGTCCCAAGACCACTTTTACGTGGTCTTGGTCTTGTCTTGGTCTCGCTGTCTTGGTCTTGCCATCTCAGATCGACATAGTCGTCGGGAGATTTGGAGACAACAGTATCCATGACACATAACGTAGCGTTCGATAATGTGTCATGCGCAAAAGCATCAGCTCTAAGAGCCGTGCTTAGAGAGTGCTTTGTAGTGAATCAGAAGAGTCGACTCCCATTGAGCGAGAGCCGGCTCCTCACTTAATTTCCTTTCGCTGCTCAGCTCTCACACAGTGCTTCAGCTATGCTCCAGTCCCTCCATATTGTGGCCAATCACATGCAAGGATATAGGATAATATCATTATGTGAAAAACAGAGAGGGTGAGAGACGCGACAGTCAAGTGGAGCGTGCGTCTGTCCTCTCAGTAAGTAAGTGAGACAGTAGACAGCGGTGAGGAGGGCTGTGCGAGTGCATCGCAAAAACACATAAATATGCCTGACACCCGTAAACGAAGCAGCATCTGGCTGCAGTTTAAAGACTTTTTTTTGTCTCGGTCTTGGTCTCGATACCCTCTGGTCTTGGTTTAGGCGGTCTTGACCAGAGATGGGCGCGTTACTGTAATCCGATTACTTTTTTCAAGTAACGAGTAAAGTAAGGGATTACTATTGCAAAAACGGTAATTAGATTACCGTTACTTTCCTGTAGGAACGCTGCGTTACTGCGCTACTAAAACCGTGATTTTTTTTTTGCGAGAATGTCTCATGACAGTGACGTAAGCGAGTGCGACGTTTGTGGCAACAGCTGTGTGCAGATCAACAATGGATAATATATCGAGTGCAGAGAGAGTATGAGCGTGCAGCGTTTAAAGCGTGGAAGTACTGACCTTACTTTGAGTTTGATTCCATAAAAAGTGACAAACACATTAGTGTCCGTTGTGCGTGGGAAGAAAACTTCATTTTACAGAGAAAAAAAACCCCTAAACTTCCAAACAAGCACCGAGTAGCTACGACGTAATGGGAAACTCACAGAGAAACTCGCGGATTCTTCCACTGACTGCTGCGGCACACCTGCACCAGGGTAAACCTCCGCCTGCTTTACAGGTGAAAATAGAGCAACAGGACCACTAGTCTTTGACTTTATTTATTTTCTGCTGTGTTTTACTTGCATCTATTTGAAAGAGTGAGTGTAAACACACACACAAAAAAAAATTATGTGCTGGAATGTGCAGAAAATAAGTTTAAATATTAAACAAATTTCTTCCAGTCAGAGAATGTTGCATATAATTACATTTTTGCTTGATGCATAAAGTTAAAAGGTTAAAACTAATAAAACAAGTTAAAAAAAGAGACTTTTCCATTTGATTACATTTTGTATGATGGATTATGTAGAAAAAGTAGAATTGGGCTGAAAGATCTATCACTTTATCACCTATTCAGGTTGTAAATCGTGTTTTTAAAAAGTAACTAAGTAATTAATTACTTTTGAAAATAAGTAATCAGTAAAGTAACGGGATTACTTTTTTGGGGAAGTAATCAGTAATTAGTTACTGATTACTTTTTTCAAGTAACTTGACCAACACTGGTCTTGACTACAAGTCTAACAGGTCTGCAACCTTGCATGCATCACAGCAATTCTGGTTCATCAAGCAAAAAATGTCACAGTCCTGGGTCAGTGATTCAGTGTTTTGTGTTATTAAGAATCTTTGATTTCATCATGGTTTATCACTACTACTCTTTTTGCTTAATGGTTCTGTATGTCTAGCTCTCTAGCGCTTCTTTGTTTTGTGATTTCTAGTTCTTGGGTTTTGTTCCTGTGCCCCTCATAGTTAGTGTAGGTTTAGTTCTGTCTTCTGTCTTCATGTTTATTTTCTTGTTCCCTTGTCAGTCGCGTCTCATGTCGCAGATTGTCACTCCTGTCCCTGTGCTCCGTGTTCGCTCTGTTCAGTGTCAAGACTGTGCCTCTGTGCCTGTCATGTGTTTCCTG
Source organism: Neolamprologus multifasciatus (assembly GCF_963576455.1). Taxonomy (NCBI): domain Eukaryota; kingdom Metazoa; phylum Chordata; class Actinopteri; order Cichliformes; family Cichlidae; genus Neolamprologus; species Neolamprologus multifasciatus. The sequence continues at coordinate 29,778,950 of NC_140451.1, forward strand.
ATAGTTTCCTGATAGCAGACACACTGTCCTGTGTGCAGTTTGCTTCCTTGTTTCGTTAGGTGTGATTTGTCCCAGCTGTGTTACCACCTGTTCCCCATCCTCTCATTGTCCTGCTTGTATATTTTAGTCCTGTGTTTCTCTCTGTTAGTTGCATTGTACCCTCACAATGATGTGTTTCTTCCCTCCGTGTTCTGAGTTAATTCCTAGCTCTCAGTTCCTGGTTTATTTTCTTGTGTTTTCTTGTTTCTAGTTTTGTTTTTGTATTTGTAGTAAGTTATTTTCAGCAAAATAAAGCTGCCTCCTTTTGCAAATCTCCTGCTGGCTGTCGCAAAGTTCTTGTATCTATGTATAGAAGAAAAATCACATTAAAGAGAAATTCACAGAACCTAATATATTTGAAAATAAAGTGGTAGTACAGCTATTTAACTGCAAAATTAGATATTACATCCATTTGCGACTACATGAGTTTATCTTTTAATTTTATTTTGAGTTGCGCTGCAGTCAGTCAGAGTTGTACCGCAAGAGTTAGGAGACAGGTTGTCTCCCACCCGGCCAAGCATAATGTGCCTGAAACATGCTACCCAGATGTTAAGGGTCCTGCGTGCTCAACCTCTGACTGAATATTTGGATTCTACAGATATATTTGCTAAAATAAAATCAATCGAATCCCTAATTGTTTTTTCCTTAACAAGATGTTGTTATGCTTTTTTTTTTCTTTTTTTTTACCCTTATGAAACTTAGCCATAAGATATTGTCAGTAGTGAAAGTGGTAATCAAAGAGTGGGTACTCTGATGGATTCTAAAATATGCAATATTTTTTTCTTTGTTTGTTCTATTCTACATAATTTCATTTGTGTGATTTCTGTGAAATAGCTTGTTTTATTTTTCACAAGATTAGTGTGTTATCTGTTTAGTCTGTGGAAAGACTTTTTTTTCCACAGAAGATATCTGGAAAATGTTTAATTTACTTGTACTTGTGGAAAGATGTTTTCCCAAGAGACATCTAGAATGATGAGGTTTCATTTATCATTCTAGATGTCATCTCCTAGCATGTCATGGTGAGAGATGCCTAGAGTATCGTAATGAAATGACCTGACTAATGATACACACCATCGAAGTGGCCTGTGCTTCAGTTTTGATGTTAAAATTCTAATAATTTACTCACATCCACACTAATTAGTTAGTTGCATTGCAGTGCATTGCATCTGTACAGTTATGGAAGCAGCTTGTGTTTGCTGATACCTTTCTTCACTCTCCTACCAAAAATAGTAATTTTTGCTTCCAAAAACTCAACAAAATGGCACAGAAAACACTTAAGGTTCAAATTTTTACTCGTTACCTGAAGGTGTTAAATCATTTGTTACCTGTAGGTTAACGATTTAACAACTTTCACCAGACCGGTGAGCATTAACCAGGCATTAACAACCACATCTCCATATGGCTAATTAGCAGGAACAACTCAAGTGTTGTTCCTGCTAATTAGCATAACATTACATACACACATTACCAAAGCTATTTTCGATCTATATGTACACCTATGCTTTACAGCAACACAAAATGTACTCTAGGATTAAAGAAAAGGCTTACATCAATGATGAAATGATCCTTTCCTTTCTCCCCAAGTGGCTGGAACATAATCCGCCTCTTTTGCCTGTGTTTTCATTTATTCATTGAGAAAACAAAAATGGGGACATTGGACCCTGGCTCGAACCCCCGTTTCTCTGACAGTTCAGGGCAGGTTTTTTTTAATGGACACAATGGTTGAAAACATTGTGCCCCACCATCACTCAAGACTCCTAAAAAATCTTTTATTAGCAGGATTCTGTTTGCAACACAACAACTTTAAACTGTCTCACTTGCAAAAATGTATATGATTATTTACAGTGTTTTGGTACAACAACTCAATCAGGCAAATGGTTGATGGTTAAGAAAAATGATCTATTTTAGAAAGTAGTGGCAGTCTTATTGCCTATTGCAAACCCAGTCCAAAGGAAACCAAAACAAAAGAACAATTTTCACATCTATTACATTAGACAGTGGAATGTCTAAACAAATAAAGCTAAATTCAAGAAGGCACGCACACTAAGCGAAAATGTGGAACAAAACAGAAGAAAGCTGAGGGAGCTTAAACGACTCTGACAAAGGAAGAAAAAGCAGACCAAATACACACTCCAGAGAGGGGTAATAGGCCACAGGTGAATTCGATCAAGGCAATAATGAGGGCAGGAAAAAGGAATAAATGACTCAAAAAGCCACATTAGGAACTAACCTTCAAAATATAACAGGAAATAAACTAAAAAAGGGGCTATAAATGAACTCATGCTGGCAAACAGAAAGACACATGACAGGGGGAGCAAAGCATGAGACAGAAAAAACAATAATCAGAAGGAAAAAATAATTTGTTTTTCAACACAATTTCAACACACCAATAAATTCACTCATCCATTAAATTCATTACACCACTACTGTGTGTGTGTGTGTGTGTGTGTGTGTCTACACTTTAATATCATGCAGCACAAAATCTGTCAGAACCTTTGGTAATTATCTTTTACATTACATATAAGCAGTTTGCATATTAACCAAACACATGAGGTCAAGTTGATTAAACCGTCTTACTAAACACTAAAGAAGGAATAAAAGAATTTCATAGCTCATTAGAGATGGATTTCTTCTGGCTTATACTCGAACCCTTTGTCATTTCTGAGCAGAGATACATTAGTATGGGTTAAAGACATGGAGGGCGTGCCACAGAGCAAGCCGATATGCGACAGCTTTAAAAATATATCTGCGCAACAATTAGCAATACTTAAACTTCTCTGCACTGTCGTCATGACAACACTGTGACAATGTCGGTCAGGGTTCAAGTAGTTACAAAACAACAGAATGCGAAGGCAGAGAAAATAGACTAGAAGAGGAGGAGTTACAGAATGAGAGAGGAGGCAAAACAGATGGGGCTGAGGAAGAGAAGTCATCAGATTTGTTACGAGTTCATTTTCCACCTTGAGTCTTAATTCACTGTACTCCTACAGGAATTTGTGTTGCGGACAAATTTACGAGCTAAATAACATGAGAAACTGGAAACAATGAGGAACAAAAAGTGTAACTGATAATAATATGAATAAATACTTCAGAGAAATAATATTTTTGCTTAGAAGTTATTTGATCTTTTTTTTTAATCACTCTGTTCTGATTTAAATCTCACTGATGATGACATACAGATCGTACAGTTACATCGTTACCTTCGTTCTCTGAGGCTATGTCCACACGTACACGGGTATTTTTGAAAACGGAGATTTTCCGTTTCCGTTTTAAAAAATAATCCCGTCCACATGTAAAGGCAGAAATGAAGGAAAACGCTGCTAGGAACATGCCAAAGCAGCAGGTGGCGCTATATTCCTAACCGTGTAGAAATGTTGGCCAATCAGAAGACTAGAAGCCTCGGTGGGAAAAAGTAAACAAAGCTGGGGCATAGAAGCAGAGCCGAGTCGTATGTGTGGAGGGACAGTAACTGTGTGTGTATATGTAAGCATTTAAACACTGCAGAGAGAACAATTAACAGTAATAGTATTGTAGAAATTCATTTCACCGAAACAATAACGTGGCGCACACTGTGACGTCAAAAAAGGCGCACACCTTTGACGCTGCGTTTTCTCCGTTTTTCTCGTCCACACGTAAATGCAAAAACGGAGTTTTAGAAAATATCCACCCTGGCCGGAGTTTTTAGAAATCTCCGTTTTCAGTGACCGAAAACGCCGTTTACGTGTGGACGAAAGGTGCAAACGAATAGAAAAATCTGCGTTTTCAAAAATACCCGGGTACGTGTGGACGTAGCCTGAGTGACACACTATCTCTCCCCTCCGTTACATATTCCATATGTATGGGGTATAACACCCCCCCCCCCCCCCCCCCCCCCCCCCCCCCTCCGGTCGTGGTGTGTGGATACTTCTTTAAGACACTCTGACTAGCCTGGCCACGCCCCGCAGCTTACGTATAAAACAGCTGTGCAGACGTGAAACCGGTTACAGTTTAATCCGAACAATCTCTCATTCAGAAAACCAAGGTTACAATATGACTGTATGTTCTGTATTATATCGAGACTATCCCTCACCTCCGCTCCATTACATATTCCATATGTATGGGATAACTCTTTAAGACACCCCGCAAGGAGACAGTACAACCGAAATCCCAAGTGTACCAATGAACTCTTTACAAATATACATATATACATGCCACCCCGATCAAGGCCTCACCAGATGCAAAGGCTGACCCGAGCAAGTCCCACAAGATGCAAGGACCGCAACTGAGCGGCCGCTGATGGTCAGTCCACAAGTCTTTAGGCTGACCAGGAAACAATGGCCACCGCTGATGGGCACCCAACACCCGCTCCCCAAGTAAAGGGCTGACTGCCACGTTCAAGCAGTAAAACCATGTAAAGGTGGTAGCTGAGGACCATGAAACAACAGCTGGTCCATCATCCAAAACGGCTGGGTACGTGTGACGTACAGTGCCACCCTGGCCTGCAAGCTCTTAGACACTGGGTGCCCCTCAGGAACTGCGATTGTCACGCCAAGTTTTGTCTTTTCGCGTGTCTGCAATTGGGTCCTCAATCCCACACAGCTTCTCTACCAATGTGCCAGACTGTGACAGTGATATCAAAGTGGGGTCGCAAAAAAAGGGTCAACTGTTAGCCACTCGAGCATTGCAGCTTCTTATTGCCTTATAAGTGAGAGAGGGGCTAGGGGATAGGCAGCGTAGAGGCTGTGGAGACAGGCTCCCACAAGCGGACACCACTGCCACACACACACCGTCATGCAGTACCACACATAGGTACCAGACAATCAATCACACACACATACACAAGTGGAGATCAAACGATCACCAGTTTCACGTCTGCACAGCTGTTTTATAGATAAGCTGTGGGGCGTGGCCGGGCAAGCCAGAGTGTTTTAAAGAAGCAGAGTTACCCCGTACATGGAATATGTAACGGAGTGGAGAGATGGTCTCGATATGATAGAGAACCATAAACTTCTCAGGTAAGTTACAGAGCATTATACACACTTCCTGAGGCCTTAAAAGGGCACAGTGAGCATATGCTGGGGTAATATAAGGTTGTGCACACAATGTAAAGCAAAGTGATATTGTGCAATTACTTCCTCAATAGCAAAGAACAGCAGGGGAGCACTGCTGCAGGGGGGTGGACACAATAACACGAATATCATTCAGTCTATAATGTGCGATACAACAAAACAACAGCTGTGCAGCAAATGCTAATCCTACAGGCCTAATGGTGAGGTTTGGATGACATAGTGTGCAGAGGTGAGAGTGACTCACATATAGTTACTCAAGGAGATGGGTATGCTGTTGAAATAATGGTTTTGTAACAGAGAAAAAGAGATGTTAAAATTAGTTTGGGAGAGTCTTCTATGATAGATATATGCGAGTTGTACTGAATATCATAAACTCTAGATTGTAAAGCCCCCTTGAGACATATTTCAAACTTGCAATAATATGCCAAAGCTTGAAATGACTCAAATGACTTTGATAAGGAGTCTTTCATCAACAGCCTTCAACATTTCTTTTTGACTTTTAAGGTTCTAAGTTAGGTTTAGATTCCCAAACTTCTTAGGTTTAGGAAAAGATGAGAGGCTGGATTAAAATAATAAACCACACAGAAGCATCTTGTACATTTCAAGTGATGAAAACCTGTCCATTTAATATGTGTAATATGTTTGGCTAACTTAAAAGGAGCTAACAGTAGTAAACACTCTTTACTGATAATGCAGTTTAGTTTTATGAAAAGGCACTTTTTAAAAGGCAAGGTATATTATAGGTGCGCAGGTAACCTGAGATGCATTATGATTTTGTTTTTAACCCTTTAAGACCTACCATAGAACCAAGTCCGCCAGAGCTTATATTATATTTTTAGATGCTGTAGTGCCATTTTTGGGAGCATTTCAAGTTGATATACATCAATACAACCATTATAGCCCAAATTTTAATAATATGTATGCATTAAGTGCATAGTAATTACATAAACTGCAAAAAAGTGCAATAAACTACAAAAAAAATAAAAATCGTTTTTGTTTTTTTAACATATATTTCTAGTTAGAGAAATTTAAGAGGCTTATCCCTCAAAACTGTAAATACAAAAAAGTTGCATAAACTAGTTTCCCACCACAGGAAATTTATTTTAAGTGTCTTCATAGTTTTATTTTTGAATTACACCAATTTTCATATACTGCAGGAAAAACGAAAATAAATATTACACTGCAAATTTGCAAAAAAACAAAAGCAGCATATGCATCAAAATAAACTATTTCCAGCAGTGCAATATCAGTCCTAAGCATCCCAGAAACGACACAGAAAGTCATAAAGTCAAACATAACTTTTAAAAACACAAGTATAGGATCATAAGGCCCCGATGGTAAAAAACTAAGTCACTTCCAGTTACGGGCAGGTAATGGCGGACATGCGATAGTTCACGCTGATGGACATAGGAAGTGTTACAAACAGCTGATCGCAAAGCGTGTTTTTGGAATATTATGTTTTTGTTGCTGCAAGCGCTTTTTATGCAGTTTTTGCAAAGCTTTAAGTGGAAGGAAACTGTGACCGAGGACAAGCTGATGGCATAAGATGTAAGTACAATTCCTCCGGTTTCATATGCAAAAAAAATTATTGCGCTAGCTCACGTGGTTGCAGTGCTACCGGGATTTAAAAATAGTTACGCAAAACAGAGCGCGCCCGCTCCAACCGGCTTTAAAGGGTTAATATTAATGTCATGTAATTTAGAAATACTTGTGGGTTCTTTTGTTTTTAATTGAAACTCATTTTTACAAGCCAGTCTTCTTTGGCTCTCGGAGGAGGCGGACGCACTTTTTCTCCTCTCCCTTATCTTCCCTGCTTATGTCCTTGTCTAGTCTCGTGTTTTTTTTTGTATTTTTCCCTGGAACATTCTCTCACAGTCTGTTCTCTAAAACCTAAAAGAGGAATTATGGATTGAATCAACTGGTCCCTGAATGCAATTGACACCCCTTTCTCAACGAGAAGTTTGGGCTTGGGTGAGCCTGAGTGCTGAAGATATCTACCTATTCTGAACCATGGTAACAGGGTTCTGGCGGATCGGAGCTGGCTTGGCCCTGACTTATCGAAGAATTAAGAAAGCGGAACCGGCTGTTCAAACCCCCACAAGGCTGCCCGCTGGGATTGGAACGATGGGAGAGGCGTGAGTTTCTCAAAATGGGCTCATTGAGTCAGCACGGATAAGATCTTGGAGAGGCTACGGCTGCTGTGAATACTCAGAATAAGATCTCTGACTGCAGACTGGATACATCTCGGAAGGGCTAGCCCGGAATAACATCTCTGGGCGCAAAATTGGATGACATCTTGGGGAGGCACACTGCCGTGAGTTCTCTGAAATCGGCTCCTTGAGCACAAGAAATGACAACATCACAGAACGCAAGTATGGCGAAGCTCGCGGCTCTCCAACGGGAGATTAAGAGACCAGTGTTGGACTGTAGAACTGCTTTGAAATTCATATGAGCTGTTCGCACTAAAGTAAAAAAATAACATCACTTCATGTGGATACCCTCTCGGCGCCAGCTACAAGGCCGGAGCTGAACAAAACACCCTGATAACGACTGTGTTTAGTCTGTTCCTTCCCATTCCATGCAAGGCCACCAGGGTTGGCTGGAAGACTGTTTACTTAGCCTGGCAGGGCGAAGGACACTGTCTCAGCTGAACTATGGAAACGCACTCACATACATATACTGATACTGATAAGCACTCACCGACGCATCACCCTCCCTACCCCGGATCCAACGCCACCTCCAACGCTTACCTCCCCTCTGATGTGGACATTGGGTCAGTTGGAGGCGCAGTCGAAAGATTGCAGCGGTCCCAGATCAGATGTACACACTGGAACTCTTTCCCATGTTGCTTGTCTGTGTTTATTGTGCTATGGTGTGTTGATATCTGTGCATTCCTGTATTATCCTTCTGTGTTACACATTTCGATGTTTTTTTCCTCGCTACCTAGCCTGACCTGTCTCCCCAATGTGATGTTTGTGTATTGTATGTACGGTCGGCAAGGTCTGTCATCTCGGTTGTGGGCAAAAGACCTGCAACTGACAAATAAAGGCTATCTCTCATCTCAAAGCAAACGTTGTTTAGACACTAAAAGCAATTTGCAATGACATGGCAACAAGAGAGCATACAGCGTGATGATCCAAAACCTCCAGCAGCTATGGGCTTTTTTAAGTCTCAAGGATGTTGCTGTCATGTTTTTACTGTGATGTGACTCATTAGACTGCTGAATAGCTGGATGAACACACAAAGAGCTGTGCTAACATTTAGTATTTGAGTCAAAAACTCAAAAGGATTCCTTTAAAAAAGGAATACAAGAAAAATGTTTCCATTTGTCATGATCCAAGCAGCCAGGAACACACAGGCACAAATGTAATCTTAAAAAAAAAGGGTTTTATTATACCCCAAAAAGGACAAGATGATTACAAAAATTCAAAATAACAAAAATAAAGTTTTTAAGAACCAAGTGGGCCCATAAATGAGGTTAACTTAACAAAAACATAACTCAACAAACTGACCTGCCCAAATGAGAAACAGCTCCAGTTATATAGCAAATGAATAAACCATTATATACACCAAAGGTGAAAACTAAAGAGATAACAGCTAACCATCATTCAAGAAGAACCCCATTCCCCCTGCATGATCACAATAGATGGTCCAGTCCACTTTATTGGCTTCTGCATTTAAACCAGCTCCACCCTCAGCCTCCTGTTTCAGCCAAACCAGGAAGGACTGGAGAGGAGGTCAGGTAGCTCAGAAAGAGCAGAAATATAATCAATATAACATATACCTATATAAAATAACAAACAATGCAAAGCAAAGTCTATGCCACCATTTGGGCTATAGCTTCGTGCTGTCATGCATTACAGGTAAACTCAAAATATCAAATTAATTAACTTATGATCACAGAAGCTTTAAAGCATAACGTAAACATAAGACAAAAGACCAAATGAATATTACCTAAGTATCTCAGTTGTGTGGTTGCATGCAGCCATCACACCATTTGAATGTGTTTTGTTTTTAAAGGTGTTCAGCACATTTATTTTGTATACAAATGAAATTACTCTGTATTGCCAGATTTATAGGTTGTATAAAAATCTATATGTTAAGCTGTTTCAATAAGTCTTCTTGCAGTCCAAAATTTTTTACAACTTCTCAGGCAGAACAGCCACCTCACCTGAGTCATCACTGCATCCGTTTTATTCATTTTATTCATTGAGTTGTCGTACAGTGTGTTCATGCTTGAGTGCCACTTCTTTACCCTGAAGCCCAGCAGAAGGTAATTTGTGGGAGTCTCTGCTTATGGCTGAAGGAATTCTTCCCAAGGCGGTCAAGGTGAGAGGAAAGCAGTGTTTGATAAAAAGTAGGTGGTGGATATAGAGAAATCACAGCAAACAGTTCTTTAACTATTTTTATGCATACATATACATATTCATGAATTAAAAAAAACATTCTCAATACTTGAAAAACTTCAAAGAAAGATTTACAAACTTACGACAAGTCTTCAGTCAGAAAAGCAGAAATTTAACATCTCTTGGGGCAAAAATTATTGGATTATTATGTGTTTTTGCTGAAAATAACATAGAGTTGTATTATTTTGTACTTTGCATGGGTGGACTGGTAGGTGGGTAAAGGACCGACATCCTACTGACAATCAGATTAAAGAAAAAAAAATCAAATTCATGTCTTTCATTTTGCATAACACAGTTAACATTGAGCATGTGAGGCTGTGAGCCAGTTGTATGGGAGGTACGAGTCCAGATCCTGTGGAGGTGTGCCGAGCTCTGCAGAGGGAGCCGAGCGGTTTGAGAAGGGTGACAGAAAAGAACAGTACATTCCCAAAGCGCTCCTCACTATAGTTCCTACACTCAAAGCAACACAATGTTTCCTTCACTCTTCAATTGGCTCCCATTACCAACCTCCTGACAATGAAAACACTGGCTGTCTGCTACAATAAATCATCCTCTGTTTGTGTTATGGGATGCCTGTGCTTGTGAGAGCTAAATTCAGAAATATACTGCAGACGCACAGAGAGAATGAGCACAAGTTGGACTTCAGTAAAGATTCAATGAAAATACAACCACAGTGGAGTAACGGCAGATCATTACTTGAGAATGTTAGGGTGAAAATTACTGAAAGTTGCATTAACATTAACTGATTTCAGAACTATACACTGAGGAACTCTTGTTTTTTTTTTTTTTTTTACAGTTCACAGCAGTCTTTAAAGTCTTTAAGATTCTTGGAAAGCAGGCGTTTACAGATCTTCCATACTGTACTTATTAGGGGTGCAACAATACTCGTATTGATATTGAACCGTTCGATACAGTGCTTTTGGTTCGGTACGCATATGTATCAAACAATACAAAATTTTTAATTTATTTTATCAACTTTCCTTCTGACAATGCTGTCTGTGTTGAGCGCTCAGTGGATCTGCGTTTGACTACTCCGCCTAGGCTGAACTGTCAAGTGCAGATCCACAGCGCAAGCTAGCAAGACAGAAGTTAAGCTCTCCTTGCAACATGGCAAATTGAACCTCCCCCACCCTCATTCAGATCTGGCGTTTGGAACTATTTTGGTCTTCATGTGAAGCATGACCCTGAAGGTAAGCGTGTCATGGACAAAACAGTATGTCGGATGTGCCACGCAATGCTCAATTACATTGGTGGGAACTAGTGCATTAGCGCAGTTAGCTCGTTAACATGTTGGCCGTCCAGCCCCACGCACGGGGCGATCCGCGGTAGCTCGTTAACGGAGATTTGCCGTGTTGTGGCGTTAACGTCATTTCAGATTAACGCTGACAGCACTAGTGGGAACACAACGAATATGACTGCACATTTACTCCGACATCATCCCAGTGCAAAGACAAGTGGAAGCAGACAAAAACAACAAGCACGCATGCTACAAACTTTACCTGAGTCATTTAGACAGCCGTTAGCACATGATTCTCCTTATGGGGACCTGATATGTTTAATATGCTGCTGAGAATATAGCCCAGAAGAAGCGTATAGTATAGCTTTTATTTTGGAAAGAGACATTTCTCTGTAATAAACTCTCTTTTCCAAAGATGAGTGATTTTTCAATCAGATTTATTTTTTTTATTACTTTGTTGTTTCAGCAACATTAAATTCAAAAACTGTACTTTTGAGTGAAAATATATATTTATAATTTAATAAATGACAAATTAAAAAGGCATGAACATTTTTTTTGTATCGGAAAAAATATCGAACCGTGACACCAAAGTATCGAACCGAACCGAACCGTGAATTTTGTGTATCGTTGCACCCCTAGTACTTATGCGTGAGCTTCATTTGTGAAATTTCCTCGCTACTAAATACTCCACAGTCAACTGTTAGTGGTATTAAAACAAAGCGGAAACAACTGGGAATGACAGCAATTCAGCCAAGTAAAATCACAGAGGGGGGGTCTGCAGATGCTGAGGCAATTGTACACAGAGGTCAAGTCACTCACTACCGACCTCCAAACTTCACAGGCCCTTCAGATTAGCTCAAGAACAGTGCACCGAGAGCTTCATGCACTTGGTTTCTATGGTTGAACAGCTGCATCCAAGCATCAGTTTAATGCAGTGGTGTACAGCACACTGCCACTGGACTCTAGAGCAGTGGAGACGTGTTCTCTGAAGTGACAAATCACACTTCTCTGTCTGGTAATCTGATGGACAACGCTAGGTTTGGCGCTTGCCAGGAGAACTGTATTTGTCTGATTGTACTGTGTCAAGTGTAAAGTTTGGTTGAGGGATGATTATGTTGTGGGGTTATTTTATTTTTAGGAGTTGAGCTCGGCCCCTAAGTTACAATGAAAGGAACTTAATGCTTCAGTATACAGAGACATTTTGGACAATTTCATGCTTTCAACTTCATGGCAACAGTTTGGGGACAACCTGTTCCAACATGTCTGCACACTAACGCACAAAGCAAGGTCAATAAACTTCTTGATGCATGCATTCAGTGGTGCTAGTTTCAGTCATTATGGTAATGTGCTGTTTATAAGATTGGGGAAACCTGCAGTCAGTTGACTGAAGAAGTCACTTGGATGAGTGACGAAACGTTTCTCTCACTGAAAACGTTACGTCCAGATGAACAGAATCAACTTTTGGGGACAAGGTCAATAAAAACATGCATGATTGGTAGTTGCTGTATCAATCATCCATGTTGGATCTGGGAGAACAACCTAACTGAGAATCAGAAAGTCAGTTTTACGATATTGGGTGCATTTGAGCGACGCAGGTAATCTTCTATACATTAACATTTCTAAATTGCACCACAGTAATACTGAAAGCTATAATGAAATCATGAAGTGTTTTTGTGAAAGTAGCTCCCCGGCATATCGAGCATGCTAATGGTGCTTTCATTTCCTAATTTTCTGAAGTAATAGTCCAACATCAAGTGAACTACATAAATGTAATTTATTAATTTAAGATTGATAGCTACCAAATAGCTTACGCCTCCAGCTGTTTCACAATGCTAACCAATAAACATGTCATACCGATTCTTAGGTCTCAGCACTGTAGATGGTTCAGACAGGAAATACGCAAGCTTTAGGTAAAAAGATATAATAACTAAAAAAACAAGTTTGTAGCGTGCATGGACACAAACTGTAGGGTTTTTTTTATTTTTGTTGTTGCAGTGTTTGTCAGTAGGAAGGATGCTGTACCATGTAAGTTCTCCTCAGAGTCTCACCATGCAGTCAAGAAAACAAACTTTTCAAAAGTAGCAGAGAAGTGAACCAAGAAGTTTTCAGAACCTAAACTAACCAAAGCACAAATGAAAATGTGTCTGAAGTGTGAAAGATTAACCAAAGAGAGTGTAAAAATGATTGGTTCTATCTGGGACTCATGCTACCTCTGACCCTCCCAGCCTCCAAATGCAGTATTTTCCACTTTCAAACCTGGAAAAAAATCCTTCTGTTTACATGGGTGTGTGTGATTTTGAGACCGGTCAGATGGAAAGAGGACAACATTTATTAATGAGTTAATTATTACATGAAGTGACACACTGTGTCGAAATATCAGATCTTCTGATCTAGATGTTTCTGTTTCGGGAATGGATTCCTACATTAAGCACATTTCAAACTTGATGATTTATAATTTTATCAATAAAGGGTAAATATTTAACCGACAGAGGGGAATATGAATACTGTAGAGCACCTGTTTGGTAGGAACTGCTTTTCTTTCCTCCTGCCATAGATGTATGCAAACTCTCTGATAACTGCATGAACCACTGAAGCAGGTCTGAAGAGAAGAAGAAAGGCTCGTCAGCATGTGACAGACTTGTCACTGAGATCTTTCGGCAGTGGCATTCAATATCTAGGTACAGTGAGACTTCAGCTTGTGTGTGTGTGTTTGTTTTGAAGAAAAAACAGTAGTGTGCCTTTATTTAAATCAAATAAATACGCCACTGACATAAATACAGAGTCATGACGTAAATTGTTAAATAAACAAATGCAATAATAAATCGACATATAAACATTAACTTGGCGTAAGATTTGCATCATCTTACATCGACTACCTTCTACTACATTCATCTATTTTTTAAAGATTATGCGGCTAAAATCATTTGTTTATACAATAATATGAGTGTACAAAATCATTTTATTTATATATTCTCAGCCAGTCTATTTTTATTTTTTTTTGGACTGGCAGCTGAGAATTTATTAACTTAGCTATATATTTACCATGGCATTTAATATCCATGGATGGATAAACATTTTTAATTAAAATTCTATAAATATAAAAAACATCATAGATTCTTTTCTTCTTATCTTCATAATATAGCACAATCTACGTTTAAGGAAAAAGAGCAGCAAGATGGCTGGTGTAATAAAATGTGTATGAAAAGATGAATGTTTTTGTACACAAGAATGTCCATCATTTTTATAGTACAAGCCTAAGTTTTACTTTAAGGAAATAAGTGCTATGGCACATCATTGGTACTCTATGCGCTATTCATTAATAAAATGAAAGCTTTCTTCAAATGTGATGGCTTCTCTAAGAGCGCAAAGTGTTCTAACTGTATTATAATTAGATAGCTGGGTCATTATTATTGATGCATTAACATGTAAACAGTACTTTAAAAAAGTGATCTCTCTCTATAATTAAGTTGAATTGCTGACAGAGATACAAGCTTTCATAACGTCCAGAGCAACTGTGTTAAACATAAGGTACTAAGAGGTGCATTTAACTCGTAGTTTGTTGTACTTTTTAAATACAACACTTTTAGATTAAATGTATGTCCACTACAAAAATTTATGGAAGGACAATAAACAAGCTAACGTTTTAATATCTGGCTGAAGTCGAGTGGAGTTTTTACCGCAGTGTTTACTTTGGGTTATTTCAATCAATATAACATCATTACATGCACACGTTACCGATTTATAAAGTGTACAACAAGGTAAGATATTTGCCTCTAAAATGACTATAAAAGAGCAGAATGAAGAGACGAGTCAACGTTCTGGGGTTATCAAATTGTAACTGGTCCCAGAGTAAATATTTAACCTGAAATAAAACATTAAGGAGCCTTTAGTTAACACAGTATACAGTATAAAACGAGTGGTGACTCTTAACAGCTCATTAAAAGGTTTAGCTTTTTATTTAACCCCAAACACACTACAGCATTGTGTGAGATTCAAATGCACTTTTCCCGTGTTTCTGTGTCATCTCAAAGCTCAGACCTCAGAGAACGTAGTACTGAGGTCATGTTGTCATGGAGAAGAAAGAGCTGGCAATTCTTATTGAGGTGTCACAGTTTGAAGGCTGTGTGAACTTTAGACTTAAAGGGTGGAAATAAGGAGCCAGAGTTTATTTGCAACATGAAAAAAACACATAAGCATTTAGTGCTGATGTCCAGTTTTCAGGTATAACAAAATTCAAAGGAGACCAAAAATAGCAGGGGCAAAAGAATTCGACATAGTAGTACTGACAGACAATGCAGACTAAACAAACAATCTGATAGTAAAAATGCAGGGCTATTTATACACACAGACACACTGACTGGGCAAAGGAGACACAGCTAAGGAATGAGACTGGGAAGGATTGATTGATTGGTAATTTATTTCAACATGTGAACAATATACAAGTACATTTAGAAAAGAAAATAAGAGAAAAAAATACTGTACAAATTACATACAAAAAAAAGTTCTGATTAATTTACATGTTGAAAGGGAAGAAGGAAACACTTGTTTAATCCCACCCCTTTGCCATAAATTATCAGTTAATATTTAGTCAGCTTCCTTACTGATATAATTTGTAATAAAAATAGTGAACAGATTTCTGATATACTATATACTATAATATCACATCATGAGTTTTTTTTTTTTTTAATAGAGACATTCACTTAATTTAAATATTTTCCTTTTCTTTATAGTTCGAGAAGATCATATTTTTATAACTCTTTTTGAACAGTTTTATGTTTGGACGTTGCTTTAATTCCATATTCAGACTGTTCCATAGTTTCACTCCATGAACAGAAACACAAAAGCCTTTTCTTGTAGTAAGTACCTTCATTTTTTTGAAGTTACAAAAACCCCTTAAATTATAACTTCCTTCTTTCAAAAAAAACATACTCTGAATATTACCTGGCAGTTCTTTATTTTTTGCTTTGAATAGAAAGGATGTAATGCTCAAAGCACAGGGCACAGGAGACAGCAGCTTTCAAAACAGGAAATACAGTCAGAATCCAGCAAAATACACAGATGAGACAATTCACACGCATAATAAAATAAAGGTAAACTTTAGAGGCTGCAAATCAAAACAGGTATCAAAAAGTACGATAACACACAATCTGAGCCATAAAAACATAAGTGTAACTGAGGTGTTTACAAGATAAAACTGAAATGCACAAAATCAAAAACTGAATACCTCAAACTAAAACTCCACAAAAATAATTGAGACCTGCACTACAGAAAGGATTTGGACTTATCCAGGTAACTTTGGGGTTAACTTTAGGTTTTCTGCACTACAAGGATGATTCACTTCCTACTGGGGTCCATTGCCATGGAAACTTATTCTGTATACTTTGCCTGCTCAGAAGCATATAAGAGATCAGCACTTATGAAAGCACTGCCTACTGTAAAATAGGCACCATTCCTGTAAGATGCCTCAGACATCTGTGTGTAGAGAGTGGAAATAAGTAAAGTCTTCAATAAGATTCCTTGACACAACTTTATTCAGTTGGACAACAACATATTTTTATTGTTCTATAAGCATGAAAATGATGATAAAATAAGACGTGATTTACACGGTTCATTTCTTCACAGTTTATGACTTATAAGATTGCTATTAAGCTGTGGAATTATTTCTTTTTTATATACCAACCGCGCTCGACCTTGCAAAAATAGGCACATACTGCGACTGTCGGTTTTCCTCTCTTCTTTGTGCAGGCTACCTGCTTCATTCAGCGCTTATGCCACTGTCACAGTCAGAATTTGATATTATGAGAAAAAGCAGGCGGCTCTCTGCTGCTCTTATTTACCGACTCAAACCGGCTTTCACATCTGCAGCTCAAAGTGTTTTGACTGTGAGATGCTGTTCAGATGTGGTACTCTTTCTGTTTTACTGCACTGCAAAGGAAAACAAAGACTGGTAGTGTTTTGTCTGCAAATCATGTCTGCAAATCACCACCTACTGCTATCCATAAGCAGATGAAAGGAAATTAAAAAGAATAACATTAAGAATGGAAGTAAATGTGCTGTTGTTTGCTTTCTAAAATATACTTCACAGAGAACAGTAGAGCTTAAAGTCAATTAGTTGATTAACGGGAAGTTAATTAATTGCTTTGATGGGTGATTAATTAATCTTTCAAGTAATGTTTCAAACAAACATGCAAAAGATTTTGTTTTGTGATTTGTGATTATTTGCTCCCTTTTTTAAGTGACAAACTGTGGCTGTGAACTCTTCTTTGGACAAAACAGGACACCTGTTGCTTTACAGTGGGGCAAAAAAGTATTTAGTCAGCCACCGATTGTGCAAGTTCCCCCACTTAAAATGATGACAGAGGTCAGTAATTTGCACCAGAGGTACACTTCAACTGTGAGAGACAGAATGTGAAAAAAAAATCCATGAATTCACATGGTAGGATTTGTAAAGAATTTATTCGTAAATCAGGGTGGAAAATAAGTATTTGGTCACCTCAAACAAGGAAAATCCCTGGCTCTCACAGACCTGTAACGTCTTCTGTAAGAAGCTTTTCTGTCCCCCACTCGTTACCTGTATGAATGGCACCTGTTTGACCTCATCATCTGTATAAAAGACACCTGTCCACAGCCTCAACCAGTCAGACTCCAAACTCCGCCATGGCCAAGACCAAAGAGCTTTCGAAGGACACCAGGAAAAGAATTGTAGACCTGCACCAGACTGGGAAGAGTGAATCTACAATAGGCAAGCAGCTTGGTGTGAAAAAATCAACTGTGGGAGCAATCATCAGAAAATGGAAGACATACAAGACCACTGATAATCTCCCTCGATCTGGGGCTCCACGCAAGATCTCATCCCGTGGGGTCAAAATGATCATGAGAACGGTGAGCAAAGATCCCAGAACCACACGGGGGGGACCTGGTGAATGACCTGCAGAGAGCTGGGACCAAAGTAACAAGGTCACCATCAGTAACACACTACAACGGCAGGGAATCAAATCCCGCAGTGCCAGACGTGTTCCGCTGCTGAAGCCAGTGCATGTCCAGGCCCGTCTGAAGTTTGCCAGAGAGCACATGGATGATACAGCAGAGGATTGGGAGAATGTCATGTGGTCAGATGAAACCAAAGTAGAACTTTTTGGTATAAACTCAACTCGTCGTGTTTGGAGGAAGAAGAATACTGAGTTGCATCCCAAGAACACCATACCTACTGTGAAGCATGGGGGTGGAAACATCATGCTATGGGGCTGTTTTTCTGCCAAGGGGACAGGACGACTGATCCGTGTTAAGGACAGAATGAATGGGGCCAAGTATCGTGAGATTTTGAGCCAAAACCTCCTTCCATCAGTGAGAACTTTGAAGATGAAACGAGGCTGGGTCTTCCAAAATGACAATGATCCAAAACACACCGCCCGGGCAACAAAGGAGTGGCTCCGTAAGAAGCATTTGAAAGTCCTGGAGTGGCCTAGCCAGTCTCCAGACCTCAACCCCATAGAAAATCTGTGGCGGGAGTTGAAAGTCCGTGTTGCTCGGCGACAGCCCCAAAACATCACTGCTCTTGAGAAGATCTGCATGGAGGAATGGGCCAAAATACCAGCTACTGTGTGTGCAAACCTGGTAAAGACCTATAGTAAACGTTTGACCTCTGTTATTGCCAACAAAGGTTATGTTACAAAGTATTGAGTTGTATTTTTGTTATTGACCAAATACTTATTTTCCACCCTGATTTACAAATAAATTCTTTACAAATCCTACCATGTGAATTCATGGATTTTTTTTTCACATTCTGTCTCTCACAGTTGAAGTGTACCTCTGGTGCAAATTACTGACCTCTGTCATCATTTTAAGTGGGGGAACTTGCACAATCGGTGGCTGACTAAATACTTTTTTGCCCCACTGTATATAAATGTAACTCTTCACAATTTTACAGTAATGTGGATGACCTCTAATAGTCGACCACACACTAATCCCTGAGAAAAGTCTTAGGTGAAAAACTTTGTTCGCTTGTTTGGTCCGAGGGGAAAAAATGGAGTCACAAGAAGGGCCAATGCTCAGTCACACAGTCTGTTATGAACAGTGGCTATCACTTACACAGCTGGTCCTTGCTTTTAATGGATTGTAATTACAACAGCAATCAGTAAGAAAAATCATAATGCATGTAAGGAAATCCAAAGTGTGTGATAATTCCCGGAGTCACCAAGAAGGTAACTTGCAAACTCTGCAGGCAATCATTCAGATTGCCTCATTTGAAACACATAAATAGCTTGGCTTTTGCTCGTGGTGACATTAGACAGTCCTCCCTGCTGGTAGGTGTGACATTCAAAATTAGTACAACTAATGTCATTAACATGCTGCTCGATCTGTGCGCGCACTTAAAAAACAATATTTTGAAGGCTTGTTATACAATTTATTAGTCTTCTGTCTTTCTTTTGTCTCCCTCTTCTTCTCTTCCTGGTCTTTATCTTTGTCTCGTGTGTGTTGTTGTTGTTGTTGTTGTTGTTGTTGTTGTTGTTGTTCTATCACTGATAAATGAAAAAACAGCAGTAAAAAAGTAGCCTGAAATGCACAGGAGGAATCAACAGTACTGAACAGATGAATCGCAATACTTGGGGGCTGCATGTCGGGTCTGCAGTTATGATGTAGCTATCGTGTATAGAAGCACAAATCCCCAGGAAGACTAGCTTGTACAGGGTTGGCCATTCTCCTACTCAGTCGTTCAGGCCACTTTGACATTAGTTGCCTTGATGTGGTTCTAAACTTTTACTTTCCTTACTTGTCTTCTTCCATCATAAAATGCCTCCTCCCTGAACTGAACTTGAGTATCCTAAAGAAAAAAAATCTATTGATTAATTCTTTCTTGAATGCACAGTGCACAATCTTGACCTATAACACCTCCCTGAGTGCCTCATTAATACCTGTTGAGCTTTCAGCTTTTTGACTGCGAGTCCTTTCAGCCCACCCATAACACAACCTGTTGGCTGCTCCTCATGAGTTACGGTCAGTTTTGGGGAGATCATTTTTTGAAAATTCTGACTTTTTAAAAAGCTAAATCATTCTCAGACTCTGGCGTGTGGTTACCTGATGCATTTTGAAAAATGTCATGACTGTTTCTTTCTATATAGACCATTTACCTGCATGCATCCAAAGCTTTCTCAAACCAGGGTTTTAATAGTTTTGCAATTTTCATTAGTTTTTATTTTTATTTAGTTTTGACTTCAGATTTTCAATTTTATATCAGTTTTAATTAGTTTTTACCAATTGTTTGCTAGTTTAGTTTAGTTTTTATTTTTTTGAAAATCCTTAGTTTCAGTTTAGTTTTGATTAGTTTCAGTTATAGTTTTAGTTGTGTTTGCAATAATTATGTGTAACAAAATCCCAGTTTCATCATATCAGTCATTCTCTTCTGCTCATCCTTGGGTATGTTGCTATTCCAGCTACCATACTGCACCCTGGACAGGTCGCCTGTCTGTCGCAGGGCTAACACGCAGAGACAGACAACTCACATTCCCACCTATGGGTTCTTTAAATAAATAAATAAAGGCAGATGAACAACCATTGATACCAGGCAACTATAAAATGTATATCTTGGCCCCAATGAGACTATTAACTCTCGCAGCACCGGGTGTTCGTAATTTTGGTTCAAGTGAATTGATAAACTTTTTGAAGGTAATTGACTCACACAGTTATGTAGATATCCCCGTCCTGTTGTCTCGGGATGCATCACGCTGCCTTGCCTGGGGTTAGCTTCTGTTTTCTGGGGATGAGGGTTGAGTGTGCTCCCTGACCTTCTCAAGGTAAGCTAGGTTAGCCTTCTTGTGTGAGCTTTTCAAGTGCACTTTAAGGTTTGTGGGGGTTTTTTTCCCTTTAGAAATGTCCTCATAATTTGTCTGTTTCCACTACAAGACACTTGCTTTATCCAAAACACAGTCATATTCAAAGTAATCCCAAATTGGACTCTGGCGCTTTCTCCCGACTTTTCCTGACATGATTCTGCGCGTGGACGGAGCAGCGACACAGACGACTCGACTAACGTGCTGCCACCTGCTGGCATAATGAGACACAGCAAGAAAAAAATCTGGAAACTAAACTTCATTTTCACCCTTGACTATTGTATGACACGCACACATCAATGAAAACTAAACACATTTTTGCTATAAATTCAGTTAATTTTAGTTAGTTTTGTGAACACTCATTCCAGTTTTAGTTAGTTTTCCTTTTTTTGTTTTTATTTTTATTTCCGTTAACAAAAATGTTTTTTCACTTCGTTATTTCGTTATTTCGTTAGTTTTCGTTAACGATAATAACCTTGGCTCAAACATTATTGGTCACTGGAGCTGGGACTGAATGTGTACAACAAATGAAATCCCAAAAAGCTTCCAGCACTGAAATCTTGTCTCTTGCCTACAGACAGTTCAAATTCAGCATATCCATTTGCAGATATGTATTTGGAAAGATTAAAGTGAATCACAGTTAATAATCTTTAGTTGAGTTAATAATGGAAATGTTTCCACAGCAAAGAAAACTGCTCTATTTCAAGCTGAAGTAATCTTGTTTGAACCAGCTTGTTTTGGGATTTTCTTAATTATTTTTTGGGGCAAACAGAGTAACTTTAACTCCCTATTAGAGATTTATTTTTGCACACTTGGATGTAAGTTTGTTCTCTACAAACTCAGGATGAAAACATCTGACTCTATAGGTCCTATGTACTCATCTTCAGTGTGATCTTTACTGTGTGTGTTTGGCGATGCACAGGTAGTGAACAGTGGTTTATCGCAGCGTGTTTGTTGAAAAGGGCTGCTTGCTGCTGCTGCTGCTGGAAAACGAGGTTTCTGAGAGCACTGAGGCTGAACCATACTGTGCCTTAAAATTTAAACTGAGCTGAAAGTGGCTGAAAACTTCTACAGAGCTGCAATTTGCTAAGAGAGTCTTCTTTTTATATATAACCATCATTTAAGTTTGGTTAAAGATAGACAGTATTTTAATATTCTTAGAGGTTATATTTCCACAGACTTCAGGTAGATACTGTACTTCCCATCATTTGACCTCCTGTCGCCCTTTTCTCAGTAAACCGACACTGTCCTTGTCGCTGAAGGTGTGTGACAGAGTTTGTGTATGTACCTAAAGTGGCCGACAGCCTTTGTCCCTCAGCACTCAGACTTCCTGATTGCTGCTATTTGGTCAGCCATGGCACCCGCTCACTGCAATTTAAAAGATGCGAGAGGTTGTGTGTGTGTGTGTGTGTGTGTGTGTGAGAGCGAGTGAGTGAGGAGAAGCGGGAGAGAGAAGAAGAGGAGGAGTGAATGGAAAGAGAAGAGTATGGCAATTTGGAGTAAGCACAAGTGTGTGTCTCCAAATGTGTTTGTGCGTTGTGTGTGCAGACAGTTCAAGCAGCAATTTGGAGTAAGCAAGTGTGTGCGTGCACATGGTATGTGTGCGTCTGTGTGTGACTGTGTGTGTCGACAGCTCCAGCAGCTTTTCTAGTGGCTACTTTGATGTCTGACCCACTTTGGCTGTTGCTGAGTATAAAGCTATTTATTTAGTTTCGAGTGTGTGTGTGTGTGTAAAGCTATTTATCTGGCAGTGGACTGGGAGAGTTTTGCTGTGTGTGCGTTTGGACCGTCAGCATCTGCTGGTGGAGACAGCAGAACATCTCAAACCCTGTCTGCTTCCCCTCCCTCGTCTCCTTTTCTGTTTCCTTTCTCCATTTTCAGTATTTTCTTCTTCCTTCAGCTCCCCTGCCTGTGCTGCTGTTTTTCCTCCTTCTCCTCCTTCTCCTCTTCACTTAGTGTAATGCATTCTCCTCTTCATGCCTCGTAGTACCCTGTTCTTCCATCTTCCTCGTGCCATTAACTCTCTGTGATATAGTGGTTAGTTGCGGTTCTCAGTTTTGATTGGTCGAATCGCGTTAGAAGCTATTACAAAGCACCAGATAAATCTTTTTTTTTTCTCCCCCTTCCAGACTTGAAAATGAACGCTGCTGTCTAGACTTGTGTAAAAGTGCCGTCATTGGAAGGGAAAACCAGAGCTTACAGTACCTTAATAATAATACTATTAAAAATCTATGTAAATGCTATTAAAAATGACAAATCTCACCAGCTTTCTACTCTCTCTTTAATGAGCAATTTTATTTATTCACCAATTTCTTAATAATAACCACAGCACAGTGTCTGTGATGAGGGTGTGAGGATATCAAGTACCCCCTCCCCCCACAGATCTACTAACATCTTATTATTAAAATAGTTTGGATTTCACGTTACTATAATCCTGGCACACCTTGACCACAAAACCTAGCATTTTCTAATAAATGTGCACATTTTTTATTAATAACTTATTGTTTTTATTAATATTTTTAGTTTAAAAAATATACTTGACTGTAAATCAGTCAAGAGGAAATGTTGGAGGCTGTTTTTTTCGTGCAAATGAATCTACACAACAGGTCCGTGCTGCAGTATCATGCATAATTCAAGTGTGTGGATATAAATGAGATGTCATTGTTGTGAAATTGAAATGATCCAGTCCTTTTGTAAGGTGTTATAAGTGCGTAAATGTTATACAAATTGGCCCTTTTAGCTTGTTCGTAGGTAGTTGCTAGGCGACATGATGCCATCATAATTTGTGATATAAAAGACTATTCAGGGTCGTAAGATGTACCTGTGTGCCGATTTTGAATGCTCATCTGTTCGAGGACAGTATGATGGGACTGAATTAGAATAACCAGTATTGCTAAATACATACTGCGTGTTAGTTAACTCAAAATTACTCACAAAAAAGCAACTGCTTCCAGCTATAACTGCTCAGCTGTGATGCTACACTTATATCAGCTGCAGAGAGTGCTTGGATACCATTTCTACTTTACACCCAAACAGCTTTTTTCTATACAAAAATATTGGAAAATATCAGCCAACAAACACATTTACAGTAGACTGAGAGAAAGGCCAATATGGGCATATAAATGTAATGATGAAAGAATTGGTGTCACAAAACTATATCAGTGTAACATCTGTGGGTTGAATCGTTTCATTTTAGGTTCTGATATCTTCATGGGATTTATAGACAATAAGAAAATAAGACTTTTTCTTTCTAAAGTTCATGTGAACTTGATTTTTGTCTGATAAGGACGATAAACGGTGAAGCAGATAAGAACACTGTTGTTTTTAAAATGCAATCATTAATTTAATATTTTAGGAAACCTGCTTGAATAAAACTAGTAAACCTTTTTGTGTATTTCTTCTGTACTGAAAATCTGTTAATGAAGGTTTGCAACAAATGGTGATAATACCACTAATTTGTTTTGACATGTGACAAAATAATCTCACCAAAGTCTGATTCTGTGTGTTTTGTTAATATCATACGACCCTCATTGGTAGATGGAGTTTGCACTGTTTTCAGTGGCTCGCTTTGACATTATATGCTGACATTTACATTCCTCTCTTTTCGTTATGTGCATTTTCTGCAACAATGCTGCTCTGTGGCTATTTTTGTACTGCGGTTTTTAGAAATCATTTGTCAGCGCAGCCAGTGCTATGACGTCCTTTTTTTTTTTCTTTCTGTGGATAATCTGTCGACCACAGGAGTGCCCTTTTTTCCCTTTGTATGTGGTATTTCAGGGCATGCTGCTTTTTAAGATATAAACTCAACCTCCAAATACAGCTTAGACATTTGGACATACATCATGTAATACTACAGCAATGTGCCGTGCATATCGATTAATTGTCCTGGTTTTGTTTGAATGACCTTTACAGTTTTCAAAAGCCCAAGAATGACTCTTTTGTTTGTTCTGTTCCAACATCAGTCAATATCACAAAGATAGTCAGATTTCACTGCTTTTAAACTTTGAAAAGCAGCAAGTTGTCACAGAGTAGATATGATGTCTGAAAAATGACTTCCATTAAATGAATTATTAAAATATAGGTTGATTTATTTGCATTCATCTTCTAATTATTGTTATTTTATTTAACACATTTAGGACCATAGTTTTTTTTAGTTTAGCTTTTTTGGTAATGCGACAATTTTTGTAATTTTCCCCTGGTACACCACCACAGCAGACTCTAAATAAGAAAATCAAATATGTGACTGCATTTACTTCAAGAAAGCAAAAAAGGCATACTGGCATAAGTATTGGAAAATTATGTTCAGAAATTATAAACATTTTTATTAGGGATGCACCGATACCGATACTGGTATCGGGTATCAGGGCCGATACTGTAAAATGTGTGTGTACTCATACTCTAAAAGTTAACCGATACCATGAACCGATACCAACTTATTTCATTAATCAGAGGGTGGCTTGTCATTTCTGTTGTAGTTTTTTAGATTGGCCACTAGGGGGCCAATTATTATTATATTTATTATTTATTTTATAATTTTTTATATTTTATTATTTATTTAATAATAATTATTTTGTTTGTTTGTTTACAATATGGACACTCTGCAATAATTTAAAAGTTTAATTTATTCTCAAACCTAATTTGTATTTATTTTATTCCGAACAGAAGTGTTTATTTATTATTCTGAAAGCTCGAGACAGTGCCAATAGTTCAGTGATATTTTGTAAAATTACAATGTGGACAATCTGCAATAATTTAACAGAAGTGCTTATTTTTCACTTGAAATTTTTTGTGGTCATTTTTATTAAGATTTTATTTTTTATCGGCAGAGAATATAATAAAACCTGTCTTCCAATTAATTGTATTTGTGTGTGTGTGTGGTAGAAGTATCGGTTTTTGTACTCTGTATCGGCAAGTACTCAGATCCAAGTATCGGTATCGTATCGGTTTGAAAAAGTTGGTATCGTTGCATCCCTAATTTTTACACAATTTAAGCTAATAAAAGATCTTGAGTGTTGCATTTGATATTTTTACTTGAACTCTCTGGTCCAAAAAGATGCTAATGCAGTGGATGAAGCTTCATTAGACTGGAAACCAAAAAGAAACCTATCAGAGCAATAGGAAAAACTTAAGAAGTGGCCAAATAATCTTCTGCATTCTTTAAAATAATTAATACACTAGCCAGTTCACTAACACTGAAAGGCCAGGAAGACCAAAAGTGGATGAAGTCTTTGTAGAATTATTTCCTTGCTTAAGAAAAATCCCATCATAATACTAGCTGAAGTAGAGAAGACTCCCAAGGGGGCAGGCATATCATTGTCAAAGTCCACAATTTAGAGATGCCATAATGAATGGAAATACTGAAGATTTACAAAAGAGTGCAAATCACCGATTACACTCAACTTGTGAAAAATCTTTGGACACCAAGATTAAAAGATTCTCTGCATCTGCGTACAGTTTACAATTTAGTTGTATTTACATAGCATTAAATCACAACAGTGTTTACCTCAAGGCACTTTATACTTGATATTGCACTTTATATCAGCAAACACGTGGCGACAGTGGGAAGGAAAAACTCCCTTTTAATTAGGAAGAAATCTCCAGCAGAACCAGTCTTGGGGAGGAGTGACTGTCTGCAGTGACCAGTTGGGGGTGAAGGGCCACGTTCGACATTCGTGGTCCTTCCTGAAGTAACTTTGAGCACGTAAAACACCTTCAGATGAAGTTAGACTCCTAAATCCTTGGATGAGGAAGTGGAAGAGGAAGACTGACTGCATGGAGTCATATGAGTTTAACCTTTGATTTAAAATGAAAACTTCCCTGACAGTAGAAACCTTGGCATGCGATGGGATTTGAGTCAGGTCACTGGAGTTGAAGGTAAATACACACTTTGATCCACCGGCTCAGCCTCCACACTCTGACTTTGCACTTTGCAATTTCACTCTTAGACCCTCTGACTCTATGTGCCGCTGCCTGCTTCATGCACGCTTTTCATGTCGGGGGGAAACATATTTCTCTCATTTTTCATGCATTTAGTCATTTCTCACCATACCACATTTCTCCAGCTCTGTCTGTCACCCTTGTTTTATTAGACAACACATGAAATAGTATCATCTGGATGTATACACTGGCAAAATTTAGAAACCCACCACTCCTTTTATTTAGCATGATCTTCAAAGTAAAGGCGCATTACGCCATAGGAACACTGCGCCCAATCA
Source organism: Neolamprologus multifasciatus (assembly GCF_963576455.1). Classification (NCBI taxonomy): domain Eukaryota; kingdom Metazoa; phylum Chordata; class Actinopteri; order Cichliformes; family Cichlidae; genus Neolamprologus; species Neolamprologus multifasciatus. The sequence goes on from NC_140451.1 coordinate 29,805,722, forward strand.
AATTTTAGATTCCAGCTTTGTCATATATAACACTGTAGCCTTTTTATTACACTGGTGATAAGACTATTTTATACAAGCAATAAAAGAGCAATAAACTGCTTGACAGCTTTCTTTACTCTGATGTTAAATCAGCTAACAGGATTTTTAAAAGGCAGAGACTTCTCTTCAGAAATCACTCTGGCCTCTCGTGGTTTATTCTTTAATTTTCTGCTCCTCCAGTCTCCTCTCAACTCGATCCCTTTCTTCTTCCTCCTACATCTCCCTCTTGCTCTCCTCCTCCTCAGCTCTGTGTTTTGATGTAATTGAGGAGGAGGTGGTGTGCAGTTCTCCCCCACAGCCAAGGGTCCAGCGAGCAGAAACGTCTAATCAGTGATGTCAACAGCCGACACTTTACAGCACTGCAATAGATGCTAGAAAAAAAGACTGACTTTGTGGACTCGTAATGATTGTCTGAGCTCCTGACAAGCAGATCACATTCATTCCAGCAAGGCTACAACAGACAGGAACTGTAAAGACACTTCTCTATACTAACCCCAATGCTAATGCAGGCATACTCTCGCTTTTCCCCTTTAATGTGACGATGCTTGAAGTGATGAAAGCTCAAGAGGCTGAGGTGGAGATGTGAAGCCTCACACCAAGCTGGCTGTTATTTCTTTAACAAAACAAGCTGTAACACAGAAATGCTCCATAAACGGACCTCGCTCCCCGTCCTCTTCTAATAAGTGAATCCTTCCATTGAGCAGTTTAGCTCCCGTCAGGGTTTGAAGGCTGATTTTCTTTTGGCACATTAACATTTAAATTAACATTCATGCGGTCACAGGTGTTCGTTTATTGGGTATTTAAAAATGGCTTCAGCTCAGCCAATCGGAGCCTAGGACAAGAAGTATCCATTTTATAAGTCATCATTAACATCGGCGAGCGGCACAGATGTCACACTCGCTGATGTTTCTGGGGAGCACTGTCTGCGTTCACAAGTCTATTTCTGACTTTCTGGGATCTCGTCTCAATTATGTTTTTACACTTAAAGGTGGGCAGGACTGAAATCACCTCCCTGTCTTTTCTTTATTATTGAAGGGGGAAGAAAAAACCTGATGAATAAACAGCACTTAAATGAGAGACAGAGCCCTGCACTGTCATCTGTAGAGCTTCAGCTCAGATGTCACACTTCAGTCACTGTGGATTACGTCTTTAAAAGGAGCCTCTGTGTGCATTTCTGTGTGCACATTTTCAATATATACACAAGGCCCTTTACTCTATTAAGTGATTTTCTGAAAAAATACATACACTTAAATGGCTGTATGGTTATTTTGTGTTCAGCTCTGAATGCACACATTAGTTGAGAAGCTATTTGTTGAGACCACAAAGATTTGTTCACATGTTATGGGGTGTATATGCTGGTGAGAAGTGTAAAAGAGCATTTCAGAGTATGAAAGAAAGCTAAAATCTAACACCTGATAAGAGAAAAAAGACACAGTATAAAAGTACATTGACATTTTGGTGGTCTTTCATGATGGCAAGATGTTAAGATGACGAGGGCTGCAAATATCAATTATCTGTTATTCTGTTTATTTTATTTAAAAAGAAAAAGAAAATCACAGATAAGAGCTGATATTATATTTAAAAAAGCAGCAAACCGTCACAGTGCGTGACCAGTTTTTGGAAGACCTATTATTCACATCTTCAGCTCTATGTTTTTATTCTTGGTCTATATTAGATTCACAATTCAAATGAATTCTTATTTGTCTTATATCGGCCAAAGATGGAACCCTACAGTTCATCCACTGTCTGAAGCAAGCGGTTTTAGCTCCCCTCCCCCTCCCTTTAAGCAGTCTTACTTTAGATTGGCTGCCCCTTGTAAACAGGTTTTAGCAACAACTGGGTGGGGCTTCTTGCTTAATTAATTAATTTTTTTGTACTTTTGCTATGTTCCAGTTTTCCAATTTTGGAATGTTTTCTTGCTATTTTCAGTCAGTTGTTAGTTTTATTTAAACATATTACCCACTGCAATGTTTCCCAACCAACGTGCCGCAGCACACAGGTGTGCCGTGGAAGATTATCTGGTTCCACCTCTAAGCGATCGCCGTGAGTAACGGGCAGAACAATTACATTCTCTTCCAGTAGAGGGCAGTACAACTTGCTCTAATTAAATGGGTTTGCCAACACCGGTAAAACAGAACAAGATGAAGAAGAAATTACATAATAGTCATGGGCTGTATCCCAATGCAGGGTCTGCAGCCTTAAAGTACGCAGCCTCAACGATCCTCAAGGTCCGCGTACTTAAAGACCGCTAAGGCCGGAAGTGCGAGGCTTGTGAAATGGGACGGTCTAGCCTCCGTTGCGCTGCCCAGGTTGCCTAGCAACCATGATACTAACAGCTGGAAACGTTTCATACAGCTTTGTTTGACAGAAATGAAGGAGAAAATCTTTTGTTCATTTGTTTGTTTGTTTCTACATGAGCTTTGATCATTCTCTGTAAGATTAAGCTCAGCTATTGAACGGCGTATATTTTAAAGTAAAGGCTTTAAAACCAAGTTAGTACAAACGTCACTAATGTCACATAACTTTGCCGACATGTGGCCAACAGGAATGTTTTAATGTTCTTCGTTATTAAACATTTGCACATAAATAATTGACATAATATTCAGTACTTACTTAAAGTTTACTCTTCGGGCGCCCCTCATCCGCCGTTTTTTTTCCGGCAAAATTATCCACACCCACCGCCGCGCTATGCATTCTGGGATATGTTGGGCCACGAAGTCTACACCGCCACGTCCTTAAATAGCCCTGATCTCTCCCAACTGTGTCTCCCTCCTGTTGCCGATTCCCTCGTTACTACCCTGTGTATATAAGCCCTGTGTCCCCTGTGTCAGCTTGTACCATCAGATTATGCCTGTGTGTTTTTTGGTCTCAGTGTTCAGTCTTCACTTCCTGTTTCGTTTTCATGCCAGCAATAAAGCTGTGGTTTTCAGTTATATTTCCGTCTCAGAGTCCTGCACTTGGATCCACATCTCCACCTGCCCGCACACAGAGCCCTGACACATACTGTGAGACAACGCAGCAAGTAATAGCAATAGATAAATATTGGAAAAGAGTCTGACCTGGGTCCTAGCATGAGTAGTGGTCAGAAGAAAGCAAAAAAGGCATACTGGGGACAAACTGAGCCAATTCCACTATACTTGATGCACGGGGGAAAATTATCAATATGCTTTTTGTGACGTTTTTGTTTGGTGGTGTGCTGTGTTTTTTTTTTCTAATGTGAAAATCTCCAAAAGGTTCGGAAACACTGACCTACTGTAACAGCGGACACCAGAAGCCCCCTGGTTACAGGATGAAATGCCCCCGTTGATAACAGTGATCGTGCATCTTGAAAAAATCAGTTTATTCAGGCCATTTAATTGTGGTATAAAGGAGTGTCCAAGCTCATCTATATGGCAATGAGTTGGGAGTTAAACTCATCTCACTATTATCATATTCCACTCTATGTCATGGCAGATCTTGCTCCATTAACCGTTATCTGTGCTTCTAACAGCCCTATGTACAGTCAATTTATACAAGGAATCTGTTCAACTATTGAATCAGTCAGGTAAATGTATGGCACTCAGTAAGCAAACCATATTTGTAGTTTTTAAAAAATATATATTTATCTGTAGTTTTAACCTCAGCTACTTTTGTCACAATCAGCAGGGCTGACTGTGTGTAGAGTGAAGGGTGGACCCAAATGCAGACAGAAACAAAATGTGAAACATGACTTGAATAACAGAAAACGAGGCTGGCAAAATAACTGTAAACAAAAGGCAAAAGGCAAGGCTAACAATAAACTAAACTGGGTGAGCTAAATTAACTAAAAAACCTACAACAGGAACATGGACTTGACATGAGGAAACTTGACACAACTTCTTGGCTTGCAAACAAAGCAGACGATCTGACAATGACACACTGAAAACAGAGGACTTAAATACACAGAAAGTGATTAGGGGAAGTGGGAACACATGGAGGAACAGCTGACTGACATGAGCCTAATGACAGGACAGGGGAAGTGAAACTAAATACAATGAACAAAGAACACACGACTCCTTCAAAATAAAACAGGAAACACTGAAACTAGACATGACAACACAAGCTTAACAGACCTAACACGTGATGAACGATACAATAACTCAAACATAGAAACCAAGGAAACATAAATAATAACTGCCTTTCCTTAACTAAAGCTAAATAGGAATGACACATAAACTAATCACAAATCTAAAATGAGACAAATACAAAATGAACTCAGAGCGCTGGGTTTTCTTTGCTATTTGTTCTGTTCATTGTTTTAAGTGCTGTAACACAGAAGTGGTAGAAAAAAGGACATCTTAAACTGTTATCTTACATCTTACTCTATTTTATTTCTCAAGCTCCCACACGAAAAAGCAAAAAATAAAACTTAATGAAAAACTAAACCAAGGCCTAGGCTGTTACAAGCAAAGAAAGCCCATAAAAGCATGTAGTTATAGTAAAAATGTGCAAGTTTTGCAGCTCCCTGGTAGATTCTACAAACTAAGTTTTATGACAGCAAAATCACTGCCAGCACTTAAGAGGAACAACTGAGAGACTTTGACTGCAAGATGAAAGGGGAGGCTTTAAAACATACCATAAAGTACTCAAGACAAATCCGACCTGTCCACCTACCTGTAATGTAATTTGAGAGACTGACAGTCAGCACATTAATGTCACACCAGCAGAAGGACTGAAGGTCTATGCTGAACCGCCAAAGAACCACAGTAAAGCTCTCACATGAGGCCCATTCATCCACTCTGCTGCTGAACCATAATCACTTCGCTGCTCCGCGGCTGGCCGGCGTGATCGCCACCTGTGCTGACAGCGCTGGCAACGGGAACAGCAACCGCAGCCAGGAAGTGCATCAGCATTTCACCACCGCGCCGCGATTAGAGCACACACTCTGTACTTCATTTCATGGCATAAGAGTCTGTGAGATTTCTGTTCCACAGCTGTGAGAAAGCAGTAAAAACAATAAAGTGTGAGTTTTGCAGGTAAAATGTGAGAACTGACTGAGAACTTGTTGGCATTATGCTGCTCTAAATAATTTCCTGCAGAATTTTTTAAAACTGTTTTGACATTTACATTAATATGAAAGTCTAATTCTCCTTATATTGAAAAAGTAAAGACCCCAAGTTATTCTTAAACTACACAATATTGCTTTAAATCCTCAGACTGATCCTTCATGAGATTTTGAACGTATAGCTTTTAAGGTCTGCTATAGAAGCACCATACATTAATAAATACATAGGTAAACACGATGGATTCCCTTCTTACATCACTTCATGTTGAGAATTATCACTGGTAGCATGATTGAGACGTTTGACTATGACCGAGAGACCAGGAAGCAGTCTTTGCGGAGGAAGACTTCAGAGTCCCCAAGCCAGAAGGACGATTTTCTTCAGCATTGTGCTCCATCTGTCCACAGGGTAAGAGTGTCAACACTATCATCTAACATAACTGTAACATCGTAATGCCTCTGAGGGAAAACAAAACCTCAGATGTGACACGCCAGCAGTTGGGTGATCCATCACAACACTGCACAAGTTTTTTTGGACCTACAAGTATCACTGCCCACTCGTCCTCTTCACCAGATTCACCCTGATGAATGAATTCCCGGTGTCTTTCACACAGCTTTGCAGACTGTGCTTTAAGGACTTCCAGGGAAAGTTGAATGTGCATAAAAAGGTTAGCCAGTGTTTGCTTTAAATAAAAAGATCCAGCATGTTACCATTTTGGGTCACATGCACACCAGAATGTTTTAACCTTGTTGGTATCGTATTTATTCCAAATACGTCAATCTATAGCATAACATTTGTCACATAATTTATATTTGTCTTGAATGCTTTTGACCAACAAAATCAGTTCACGTGTAGCTCAAACAATCTGGTGTAGTAACAAATCTTTTTTATATATATATATATATATATATATATTAGGGGTGCAACAATACTCGTATCAATATTGAACCGTTCGATACAGTGCTTTCGGTTCGGTACACATATGTATGAACAATACAAAATTTTTAATTTATTTTATCAACTTTCCTTCTGACGATGCTGTCTGTTTTGAGCGCTCAGTAGATCTGTGCTCGACAGTGCAGCCTAGGCGGAGTAGTCGAAAGCAGATTCACTGAGCGCAGGGCAAGCTAGCAGACAGAAGCTAAGCTCTCCTTGCAACATGGCAAATTGAACCTCCCCCACCCTCATTCAGATCTGGTGTTTGGAACTATTTTGGTTTTCATGTGAAGTATGACCCTAAAGGTGCGTTATGGACTAAAGTAAAACAGTATGCCGGATGTGCCACGCAATCCTCAATTACATTGGTGGGAACTACTGCGTTAGCGCAGTTAGCTCGTTAACGTGTTGGCCGTCCAGCCCCACGCACGGGGTGATCCGCGGTAGCTCGTTAACGGAGATTTGCCGTGTTGTGGCGTTAACGTCATTTCAGATTAACGCTGACAGCACTAGTAGGAACACAACGAATATGGCTGCACATTTATGCCGACATCATCCTAGTGCAAAGACAAGTGGAAGCAGACAAAAACAACAAGCACGCATGCTACAAACTTTACCCGAGTCATTTAGACAGCCGTTAGCACACGATTCTCCTTATGGGGACCTGATATGTTTAATATGCTGCTGAGAATATAGCCCAGAAGAAGCGTATAGTATAGCTTTTATTTTGGAGAGAGCCATTTCTCTGTAATAAACTCTCTTTTCCAAAGATGAGTGATTCCTCAATCAGATAGATTTATTTTTTTTATTACTTTTTTGTCTCAGCAACATTAAATATAAAAACTGTACTTTTGAGTTAAAATATATATTTATAATTTTAATAAATGACAAATTAAAAAGGCATGAACATTTTTTTTGTATCGAAAAAATATCAAACCGTGACACCAAAGTATCGAACCGAACCGTGAATTTTGTGTATCGTTGCACCCCTAATATATATATATATATATATATATATATATATATATATATATATTTTTTTTTTTTTTTTTTTTTTTAAGAAACAGACGGGCTGTTTGTGTTCTGATAGTGAAGAATTTAGGAAAAGGAAATTGCTGCGTCAACACACAGAGTCACTAAGTAACCATTTTGTTTTAGCTCATGGTTTAGCCAAATGCTGCCAATAGGTTCTCTTCTTTTCTCTGCATCTTGTTCCTTATTTTCTGTCATATAAACATAACATAACATAAAATTCAGTTGTGGACATTTATATAAACTATTCTTTAGCATTTTGGCCAAAAAGCTCAGGTCTCAGAAAGCTCGAATCCTATGTGGTCATTTACTCCATGCACAGGTTGTTCCGAGAAAATCTGCCCAATCCCAGACAACCTTTTAAAATGAACATATGTTTAAAAAAAAAGTCTATTGGCGTAGTATTACCAGCATACAAAAAGCATACCCAAGTATATAAATTACTGACTGGGCTGAGTTATTAATAAATTATGTAACTGGTTAAGTTTATTTGTCTTTTTAGCAGACAAACGTTTTTTAGATGGACTTCTATGAAAATTGGTTACATTTCAGTCTGTTTCTGGAAGCCAAGTGAGGGGCAGCCAGTCAGAAGGAAGCAGGCACATATATGAGGAGACTGGCCTTAAAGGACAGGAGATAAAGTGGCTTGTTTCAGACAGAAGATGAATCGAAGGCCTGCATGAAACCCCAAGATGAAAGAAATATGGATTATTTTGAACACTGGTATGTGCAAAGCTTCTCTAGAAGAGTCCCAGAATCAAAATTTAGACCAGAAAATAAACATAATAGGCCTTTTAATGTCAAATCAGGTAGTGATTCATAAGTTATTAACTTTGTGGGTTTTCTGAGAGGGTTTTATGGCGGGGGTAAAAACACTTCGCACTTGTTCATTCGGGAAGGTTCCCCTGCAAAAAAAGTCATCCTTGAAGCGTTTTTCTCTCTTAAAAGTGAAACATGAAATAGCATCAAAGGCAAACACAAATCCCATAGTTGCCTAGTTTCTCTGCCAGTCACATAATCAAACAGCTTCTACTGTCTGGTTCTTGCAGCCGACGAACATTTTGCAGCCCTTCAGACATTTTTCCTTTTGTCTTTTTTTAAGCTCCTCGTTATGACACTCAGTGACAGCAGTAATTCTTGGTTGCTCGACAGATCATTTGGTCCCCAGTTTGTTTCGCTTCGCTAGTAAAAATATTGAGAGATGTTTCCGACGTTTTTTTGATGCCGTTGAGGAATTTATTTTCACTTTTTTTTTTTCCCTCTGGCAGCAAAATGCATCACCTCCCCCAGTCAGAAACTACTGAACATTAACCTGATCTTCCCATTAACTTTAAGGGCTGGCTAAATCTAAACGACACACCATAAAGAGACTTGAAGAACATCGTGAGCCTAGCACCATTAAGGCTACTAATGACCCATAATGCAGTGTCACACTGGTGCTCTCTACATCCGAAAAAACTATATCTGAATAGATTAGCGTCTCGTCCTCGCAAAATAAATGTTGCTGCACGTTTGGGTCAGTACTAAATGAGAAATCCAAACTGCCCTTCAGTCTTTAATTTTATCCCCAAATGTTTTCGTTAAAGGAAATAGATCGTTTAACTGAAAAAAAGTCAATCCAGCTTCTTTGGTCGATCACGGCAAAATCAAGATTCTGCTAATGATTTATCTTTTCTTCGGAGAGCAGTTCAAATCCATTGCACTCTCAGACAGGCTGGATTTGACTCTGCGCCACACGTTGTGTAACTGGGTTTTAGGCTTCTTATGGAGAAGAAAACAGGTGTTTGATGAAGCTTTAAAACAGTTGGTTATTGAGCACAGGAGCTGCTCAAGGTTGCTCCGCCATCCTCCGTTGTAATTTCTGCACAATTGGTTGTGTTTATCAGGCTGAGTCTGTAAAGTTGTTTAAGCTCACAGACAATGCCGCTGTTGTTGGGCTGATTGCAGATAATGAATCACTTTGCATAGCTAGCACTGAAGCACAGTGGAGAGGTTTTCAATCCGAAATAACCTTTTGTTTCGCCTGAACGGGAGCAACAATGAGAAAGAAACTCCAGGCGAGAAATGAGATGCAATCAGTCATCCTAAATGAGCAGAAAAGTGGAAAGGCTAGAAAAACTTTTTAAGTTCCTCAGCACTAAAATACTGTCAGCTTTGAAACCGGAGAACAATGTTGACAGCGTGGTGAGAAAGACCCATCAGAGATTCCACTGACTCAGACGACTACAAGATGTTTGATGAGTTTCTGGCAGCCATGACCCATTTCTGCAGTAACAGGAGTGATCAAAAATGTTAGAACAAATGTTATTGCCTTCTGTTGCTTCCCTGTGGTTTGGGGCTTTCTGAGTCTTGACTTCCTGTGAGAGGAAACATTCACCCATCCTGCTTAGCCATTACCAACCATCCCAGTGTGTGTCGGTGCACCGCACACAGGCAGAGTAATGCCTTGAGGATCCCACTGTTGTTCTGCTTCCTTGAAGTTAATGTAGTAATGCCACAATGGTATAAGCCTTCGTTACAAACAGAAGTCTTTTAAAGACATATTTTCTTGGTAAACATTAGGAGTAAAATGAATTCAAATAGTCTCTGTCAGAATTGAAGAAATTAACACAGTGAAGCATAAAAATCGCCAAAGCTACAGATAAAATGTTTAAGACCCACCAGAGGAAGGATTACATGCTCCTTCACTGGCTGAGCTAAGTCTCTAAAACCCTTAAGATAATGTCTAAGTAATTTTCATCGAGGACATATTTTATAACCCCAGCAAATCAGAACCTGCAGAGCAGCTCGAAGAGATACTTCTCAGATAAATGTAGCCGTAAAAGACAAAGTAAAATAACTTCCCACTTTCTTTAAAAAAAGGAGAAATTGTATTTACCACCCACAGCTCCAGCCGAGGATGCTAATAAGCTTAAAGTCCTAAACAGAACGGATGGGGAGTCTCATGTTCCTCGGAGAAGATAAATACATACATTAAAAAAAAAGCGCAAGCCACCTTTCAGTCTCGAGGTTTTTCTCTAAATTTATCCTCCGAGTGATATTTCACCATCATCAAGAGCGCTAAATCCATCTCTATAAAAATGAAAATTGCTCTTTATATGTCTGTGTTTAAATTTTTCACATGTATTAGATTATACAATGCAGCAGACAGAGAGCAGCATTCTGTGTATTATTATTCTGCCGAGTCTCTATAAGCTATGAGCTGGGGTATATTATGCTGTACCCTTGTTATGGTGCTCTATTGACAGAATTTGACATGTATTTATTATTTTCCAGTATAATAAAATCACATCTGCTTCAATAGCTAATATAGCTAACAGTTTCTGTGAACAGCAGCACTCTGTTTGAAAATGTTATCAATCCACTAAATGGTTTTTATCAGTCCCATATTGTGAGTTGGGACCCTCCTCTGCCTACTAGAAGGTTCTTATCACATCTTATCACATTCTGTGGGGTCATTTTGCCTTTCTGAACAGAAGTAGAAATGAATGGTGTGTTGCCAGGTTAAAATAAAAGAAGCCGTATCTGGATGCTGGAGGGCTGGAAGTTTTTCAGTCCGCTCAACTTCTTCTTTTTCCTGCCGCTTCCCTTTAGCGGTCATCAAAGCAGATTATCTGACTCCATCTCACCCTATTCCTATCATCCTCCTCTGTCACACCATCCCTGTGTTTGTCCTCCTCACTAAATCTATCCGATCTTCCTCTTTTCCTCCTGCCTAGCAGCTCCATATTCAACATCCTTTGTTTAATATCCACCATCCCTCCTCTGCACGTCCAAACTGTCTCAGCCTTGCCTCTCTAACTTAGTCTCCAAACTGCTCAACCCGAGCTGTCTGATATATTTGTTTCTAATCATGTCCATCCTAGCCACTTCCACTGAGAAATCTTAACATCTTCATCTACTGCCACCTCCAATTCTGCGTCCTGTCTTTTGTAAGTGCCACTGTCTCCAAACTACATATTAAAGTAGGTCTCACTGCTATCTTCTAAGCCTTCCCTTTCACTCTTACTGATATCCTTGTGTCAACCTTGACACTCGTCTCCACCCACTTTCTTCTTCACCTCTCTTGTGCACTAATCATTACTTTAGATGGTTGACCCAGGGTATTTAAGCTCATCTGCTTTAAGTACCGCTACTCCTTTCACAAGATATTTGATTAGGTGAGGCGTCAAAAGTAGTGTAACCAGTGTTGGGAAGGTTACTTTTAAAATGTATTCCATTACAGAATACAGAATACATGCCCCAAAATGTATTCTGTAACATATTCCGTTACGTTACTCAATGAGAGTAACATATTCTGAATACTTTGGATTACTTAATATATTATCATGCTGTTTACAACTACATGAATGTACTATTGCTGTGATTTATTACTGTTACTGAAGGTCCGCGGCTCCGAACCGTAGTAAAGGGACCTCTGGCTAATACGGTGGGTTCTGTGTCGGCTCGTAGCCGAAAACTAGCTTTACTTTGTTGTCTGGGTCAACTTTGCTAGCAAGAGGCTCCAACGGAACTTATTGTTTTTGGAGGAAAACACGAACACGGTGTACAGTCGAGTCTTAATAGCTTACTTACAACTGGGCTCGTCAGGCACTCTTCTTGGCTGCAGTGGTTATTATTATATTTACATGCTTCCAGCTCCCGTTTTTGCTCGATGACAGCTCGTACTTTTCCTTTTTCTCCCTCCCTCGCTCACAGACACATAACGGGTATGACAGTCCATTCTCCCTGCAGCACGGACTACACTGCCCATGATGCTACATTCTTTAGAGCTATACAGGTAGCATTCTGCCTATTAGCTTAGCACAACAACAACAACAGGCGCTCTCTCACACAGGAAACACGCAGAGAGAGAGCATCACCCTGTAACCATGGCAACCGTAACGCTGCCGCCTGGAACAACAGAACGTAGCTGTCAAACAAAACCCAAACAGTCCTGACCCGCCACAATATGAAACAGGGAAGTACCGCCGTGTAATCCATTTATTTCAACAAAGTAACTGTATTCTAAATACCACCTTTTTAAACGGTAACTGTAACGGAATACAGTTACTCATATTTTGTATTTTAAATACGTAACGGCGGTACATGTATTCCGTTACTCCCCAACACTGGTCAAAAGTTAGTGGTAACTAACTTTGTTAGTTTTGGTAAAAAGATCATCTCTTCACTTAAAACACATAAATTTCTGAATTTCAAAGCACATTTTATAGAGGCACATTTGCCAGCTTATGGTAGTCATAGTCCAGTGGACACATCAGAGACCAACATGAGGTTCAGTATCTTGTCCAAGGATACTTGGTCATACTTGGCTAGGCATGCATCCTGGAGATTGGAGCAGCTAGAGCTTGAATCACCAACCTTCCCATTAGGAGATGACCTGCTCTACCTCCTGAGTTACAACCACCCTGGGTGGGGTACAGTAACACCATGGAAAAGTGGTTGGAGATGCAGTGCAAATAAAATTATTGTACCATGTGCAATGAAAGTGTGCAGTCCTTGCCTTCAACATTTAAAGGCTGAACCATGAGATAATTGCCAAAATTTATTTTCTTTTTTTTTTTAAATGGAGTGTTTACTGAACCTCCTGACAAATTTAAGAAAAAAAGAATTAAATATTAATTTGTATTATGTGTGCTACATTAGGCATCCTTTTTTTTTGCTTTTTTATTTCTTAAAAATGTAAAAATCTACATGATACACTTGGCATGAAAGGATTAAAATGATTGATTCAAAGACAGGGATCCAGATTTGTGACCACTTGCAGTTGGTTGTGATGTTCAATGCCACTTTGGTGAATCAAGATGAGAGCAAACCAGCAGTAAAAGAGAGTCGGTCTGCTACCAGTCTAATTCGACTGCCACTGTTTTGATGACAGGTCGCCTCCCACCAGGCAATCTGTGCATTCGCCGTGCAATCTAAAGTAGTCGCCCAGAGATTGAAGCTGTTGCACACAATTGAGTGACCACTGCGACTTCTAGCAACTGGTCTCCAACGCCAAAATAATTCAGTGCAGCAACCAAACAATCACTAATTTTTCCCAGTTGCAAAGAGGTTGCTATCCTATTTTTACTTTGACTGAGTCCGAACACATTTACTGCTCACATTCTACATGCACTTCTTCACATGATCTCTAGAAGTTTTCACATCGCCTGTGTGTCTCTCCGTTTGTGGCTGATTAAATTGCATAATAACCGCCTGCGACTAATACCAACTGATCAGTGCCATAATATCTGAATCAGATGCTAGCTTCGGGGTGGCAGCTATGTAAATTTTCATCTGACACATCCCATGTCACATGTGGATGATGTAGCCTCAAGCAGAGATGAATTTCAGACTACAGCCGTCTGCTAGGCTCACATTTTCTGACGTCACACTTCCAGATTGTTTTCAAGCTTGTAGTCATTAGCATCAGCCAGCAATTTATGAGACTTGGCTCAGCTCCCTCTGGAGCATCAAAAGGCTTTATACGTCTTCTATCTGAAATATGTAGACCTCTGACCTGTCAACAGATTTTAAAGTGTTGTTCCCTTACACTCGTGTGCTGAGCTGTTAGTTGATATATATACAGACAACGCATGTGCGTAGGGGCCCGTGACTGCCAAAGGCCCTGTTGCGCAAACATATTTTTCCCTTCTGCAAATATAAATTGATACATTTGGTAATTATAGGCCTCAGTACTGTCGCAGTGCATAACAATCAACTCTCTGCCCTCCGAACATAAGATTCTTCTGTGTGCTTTTCCAGCACTGCCCAGTTGGCTCAGTTGGTTAGAGCTCATCTTTACTAACATCAAACGTTTTGCATCAGAAATGGAAACAGTCCTGCTTATATGCGTAACTGTAGCAGCTTTTTGATGTAAAACACATCAGCAATCGTAAAGACATTTTACACAAAATGGACCAAACACATCCAATATGTCATCCAGTCCTTTTTTTTTTTTTTTAATTTTTGAACCTTTGATCTGTTTAATGTCTGGACTTGAGAAATTTTTGTTGAAATCAAGAGAAATCTTAATCCCAAAGCATCAAATGACAATTAAGACATGAGGTGAATTTGTGAAAAAGGCTTTTTTCCGGTTTCAATATCACAATGCGTCTTGTGCCACATGTCAGGTAAAGAAAAGGTTTGGTCTTCTCAACCCTTTAACCCCATCCAAGAATTTTACAATGACCTGTATCGCCGCCTGTAAACCCGCTCTTATCGCCAAAATGCGATCGACCTTATAGATACTCTCGTTGCTGAACAGAGGCAAATCCCTGCAGCCAGCTTTCAAAATCTGGCAGGACTGAAAACAGAGAGTGGGGGCTGTGGCAAACAATAAATTGCTTTTTGTAGCTGTTAATGAGACTTGTGCAGTTCTCAGCTGGTGATTTGGCCCACTCCTTTTAAGCAAAATCCTTCACCAGGCTTGATGGGTGCCCTTCTATTAGCTGTGAGTTTCAGCTTGTTTCATTTAGGATCTATCAGATTAATATCATGCCTCATAGCAAGGCAATTCATAACAATTAGTCTTTGTTTTTCATCCATGTATGCAGGGAACATGACCTACAACTGAGGCAGACTCTCCGATGCTGGGCTGATAATTTCCCGATTTCCTTGTGTCCTGAGCCAACTGCTCCAGAGACACCAGATAACACAGCTGAGCCTCCTCTGTGTTTCACAGTAGGGGTGCTGTTTTTCTTCTCTGACAGATTTTCTTTTTATTATTGCATGAACACAGAGCTGATGAAACTTGAAGTGACAAAAAGCACTAATTTTGTTTCATGTGTTCCAGTGACATCCTCCCAGAAGCCTTGTCAACATGCATTTTAGCAAACTCCAGTTGGGTTTTTTATGTTTTTCTTTTAAATGTGAGGATTTTTCTTCCACTGAGCCCACTTTCCCTCAGAAAGCCACATACTGTGCAACCTTGAAGACTTTTAATTCACCACTCAAACCCTCCTTTAATCAGTCTGGTGGGTCAGTGTCTTGTAGCCTTTACCACAAGCATGCATGTCAATTATTTTCCTTTCCTCAGTCAACAACCGTCTTTAATTTATCTTGTTAGGATGAAGCAGTATGACAATGAATGCTTTTCCCTATTTAAAAAGCCATTTTTGCCATTGAAGATAAGTGCAATAATAATTCATTATTATCATTTTTCTTCAAGATCTCACTTATAGTAAATAGCAGCCAGTTGCTGCTAATCAAATACATTTGATTCATCAATCATCAGCAAGTGTGGCCACCAGTGTTGGTCAAGTTACTTGAAAAAAGTAATCAGTAACTAATTACTGATTACTTCCCCCAAAAAATAATCCCGTTACTTTACTGATTACTTTTTCAAAAGTAATTAATTACTTAGTTACTTTTTAAAAACACGATTTACAACCTGAATAGGTGATAAAGTGATAGATCTTTCAGCCCAATTCTACTTTTTCTGCATAATCCATCATACAAAATGTAATCAAATGGAAAAGTATCTTTTTTTTAACTTGTTTTATCAGTTTTAATCTTTTAACTTTATGCATCAAGCAAAAATAAAATTATATGCAACATTCTCTGACTTGAAGAAATTAGTTTAACATTTAAACCTATTTTCTGCACATTCCAGCACATAAAATGAAATATTTTTTGTGTTTACACTCACTCTTTCAAATAGATGCAAGTGAAACACAGCAGAAAATAAATAAAGTCAAAGACTAGCAGTCCTTTTGCTCTATTTTCACCTGTAAAGCAGGAGTAGGTTAGGCGGAGGTTTACCCTGGTGCAGGTGTGCCGCTTACGTCACTGTCATGAGACATTCTCGCAAAAAAATCACGGTTTTAGTAACGCAGTAATGCAGCGTTCCTACGGGAAAGTAACGGTAATCTAATTACCGTTTTTGCAATAGTAATCCCTTACTCAACTAGTTACTTGAAAAAAGTAATCAGATTACAGTAACGCATTACAAATAACGCGTTACTGCCCATCTCTGGTGGCCACTTCTGCAAAAGCAGAAGTTTGGTGAGTTTGCTGGTCTGTAGCATTCGGCTATGTGTTAACACATGTCATAATCTTCCCGGGAGCTGATGTGTCAGCAAATTCACCCCAAGGTCAGACTGTGGTTGGAGAAATAGCAAAAAACCCAAGATCTACATGTCAGACTCTACAGGCCTCAGTTAGCATGTTAAATGTTAGAATTCATGACAGAATGAATAAGTATGGACTGTTTTGAAGCCAAAAAACAATATGGAAGAATGGATCTGAACAAGCCACGGTTTCTGGAAGAATATTCTTTGGAAATATGAGACCAAAGTAGAATTATAATTCTGGCTCGTGATGGTTGAAAAACTGTAAATAATATTAATAATAATAATTTTTGTAGAGAACAAACAAATTCAGTTATGAAAATATGAATGCATTACTGATTTGTGCATGAAATGTTTATATGCAGGGTTTACGCATTAAGTTGTGCAGTGGTCCAATCAAAGCTCAGACCTCAACCTGACTAAAATGCAGTAGCAGGACTTTGAGATTGAGGTTTGCTGGCATTATTTAATTAAAAGTAATCTACTGAAACTAGCACTGTAAAGAAGAGCGGGCCAGAATTCCTCCACAATGATGTGGGCGACTAAAAAATCACACAGAAAACTAATACTTTAACTTAATGCTCCTAAAGGTGGCTTTTAAATGTGCATACTTTTTCACATTATTATATGTCTGTCGGCATTTGTTAGGCTTATCAGTTAATTTCAACAGAAGAAATGGCTTCCTTTTAAGGTGACTGGATTCTTGCAGGACTCCTGTAAGGCTGGTTCAGGTCAAACTCTGTTCTCTGTCAACGTACGTATTGGTGTAAATATTGTAGTAGAAAGATGGCGAAGCCAAACACCTGCTAAGTGTTATTTGAAAGTGATTGCACATTAAAGTCACTCCGACACAATGTTTTAATTATTTATTTATTTATTTTAGCAAAGACGGGAAGCACTATCTAACCACATGCTCTCAAAGTTTTTACAGCTCCGCGGGCTTTTCTCTTTTACCCAAGTAGGTTGAAGTTACATGAACATGATAAACTGATGGTTTACCCAAACATCTGGCATTGTTTTTTTAAGGGATTCTTTGGAGTGACTTTTGTGCACAAACTGACATTATTTCTTTTTTGAACATGCTGCGTCCTATGTTTTGGTGGTATTGTTGGTTGAAGTTAGCTCATGGTAGATATGATATAAGTCCTCTGGAGTTCTTCCTATGAAGGTGCCAAGGAAGACCTAATAATATGCTAACTACCCAGTTAGGTACATTGAGTACTTGTTGATCTTATTAGATAAAGTTTGCTTATTTTGAACAATGACAGAACATTTAACCAAAGACATGAAGATGACTTTGCAAGTGTAAGAAAGTAGAATTAGCAGTTAACATCACTAGTTTTCAAGTATTCTCAAAGTAGGCTACTTGTAAATTAATTATTTTGCACACAAAGGCTGTGTCCCAATTAAGAGACCGCACGCTTTTGAAGTACGCGCACTATAAGTACGAGAAGTGCGGAAGTGAGAGGCTTGTGAAATGGGACGGTCTAGCCTTCGTCGCGCTGTTCAGGTTGCCTAGCAACCATGATACTAACCGCGAGAAACGTTACATACAGCTTTGTTTGACAGAAATGAAGGAGAAAAATGTTTTGTTGGTCATTCATTTTTGTTCTGACATCACTTTGATTAGTTGAGTATCTGAGGCTGAGACCACAGGACTGTAAAACATGATTGTTGGGCTTCATTTCTGTACCGAACAGTTATTTCAAGATTAGTTAGTAAATAACAATTAGCTAATGTTGGTCACGAGACTAAAATCATCTCACTGTGGTAATGTAAATATAATATGGCCAATATTATAGTATTGTCAGATTATTATGATATATATATATATATATATATATATATATATATATATATACAACCAAGTTAACGCTGAAAGTACGAACATCACTAATGTCACATAACTTTGCCAACATGTGGCCAATAGTCATGTTTTAATGTTCTTCGTTATTAAACATTCGCACATAAATAAGTGACGTCATATTCAGTACTTACCTTTGACAGTTCGGCCGCTCCCTTCTGCCATATTTTGCGGCAAAATTATCCACACCCACCGCCGCGCTATGAATTGTGGGATATATGGGACCACGAAGCGTGCACCGGACCACGCTTGATATTTGGGGAAATCGATGGCGCATTTGGAGTATGCATTTGAAGTACACTTCGAATTGGGACAGCCGTCGTCGCGTGGCGGTGACGTAATCGCACTTAAAATGCGTACTTCAAGCGTGCAGACCCTGAATTGGGACACAGCGAAAGAGAGTACCGTGCATAGTTCCAAAGGTATTGCATTTCAAAGTAGGCCTAAGCATGCTAAAAGATAATGGAAATGATTAAAAGTTTTTATCAAGTTAAAAATATTAATTGCACCTCACCTTCACAAAAAGGCTCAAATATGTTTTAGTTTGAATTTGTTTCATTAGGAATTGCTTGAAACTGATGGTAAGGGTTGCTGCCACCTGTGGTAGAAGGGTGGGTCATCCATACACCTGACAAACGTTTTACAAATATACTCTGTGTTAATGCTTTCTATGGGTATATTATTATTATACAAGGCAGCAAGTGTTTGTGGTTTTTAGCAAACACTGTCTTATAATTCTTTTTTTGGTTTAGTTGTGATTAGCTTGTGTTAGACTACACAACAGGAAATATCTGCAGCTTGTTTTTCATCATCAGTGTTCTTCACGCTTGATAGAACGATAGTTTGCCCAATAATCAGCAAGTTATGTTTTTGAAAGTGCCTGCCCTTTTTCAAACTGTTTCCAAGCAGGATTTCTGTAACCAGCCATCTGGTGTGTCAGACACAAAGAAGGAAGCATTTGGTTACATTTGTACATGTCCCAAAATTGCGTACGCACAACATTATAAATGAATGAATCTGAATTTAACTGAGTAAAACTGGCAATTTACTGTGTTCCTGGTAAAAACATGTCACTTTTTCAACCGTCTCTTACATATAAATATTTCTACAGGACGCGAGTGGCTTTCTAGCTTTGAGTGCTTCTGCTACAGAATTTATTTTTGTCAGAAAATATGCATTTTTCAACATATTTTGTTTCTCATTGAGCCCGAAGACAGTGAAAACAGCAGTTTCTGTTCAACCTACTCTCCGCGCTCCCTGTGCACAATGAGCCACTGCTGAGGTTTTCTTAACACATTGTTGAGTAGTTTCTGTGGTTGGAGCAAAGGAAGTGGACCATAATGTAGTGCCGCTGATGCACCGCGAAGTCTATTAACTCATTCACCATAAAGTGCCTGCCTGACTCGAGACATCCATCAACCCTTTCTGCCAAGTGCGGGGAGAAAAGTCGAATCACGGAGGCTGTAAGAAGCTGACTTCAGGGCCGAAAGATCACACGCACTCTTTGTGAAACTAATTCCATATGGTTGAGTTTTAATGTCAGAAGTTTTTTTGTTGGTTTTTAAAGGTCACTGAAGCAAATTACTAACCGTTGATTCAGTAATGAGGTGAACTTGAATCGTCACACTCGCTGCATTTGTTACTTCCATACCCTAAACATGCTCGCACGCAGATGGAAACACTGCATGCATGCACACACTCACATAGCCCCAGGTGTTGAACATGTTGAATTTTGCTGCTATTTTAGTCATTGAACATGATGGTCGCAGCTGTCGGTGGGCCCTCTGGGCACATGCACACACAGCCACACATGCATAAGGTCTCAGTCCCAAAGCAAGCACGGATCATCTGAGGGAAATCTATGAATTCCCAGGCATGCTTTTACCCCTAGTTTGCGAACAGATCCAAGTTTGAAAAATGATTAAAATACTTTCGAAATGAGCGCTGTACTCTTTTTGTCTTCATTTTCTTTATTGTTTCACAGGCAGGGGAAATTACAAGGATGTGGTGGTAAAAGGTATCGATTCACAGTTTCATGAACTGGGCTTATGAAAGCAAGTCAAAGGAAGAGAAAAACAGTGACAACAAGACACTCTGATATCAAGTCCACTGATTTATTTCCATTTTCAGAGTAATTTGTTTTTCTCAATGGATTTACTAGATCTATTATATTAGCGGGGTAATATCATTGGATATGAGTTTGCAGAAATGAGATTACACAAACAAATCAGCTAAATATTAGTTTATCAGATCTCAAGACAAAACAGGATAAAATGCTTTCTGAAGAAACTGAAATAATGCCTTTCAACTCATTAATTGATGACCGGACCTTTAAAAGAACATACAGTGTGCACAACAGCTCGACAAGAAGACATAGTAGGTGGGCGTGGGGGTTTGTTTACTAGCTAAAATAGCATCAGAGTACATGATACAAAAACTGTGCCTCATTCAACTGAGGGTTCTCTACAAAAATACATCTAATAACAGCTTTTTTTTCCTTCTTTTTCTAATGTACACAGTTTATCACAATAATACAGAAAACCTGTGTTCATAGCGAACATATGGTTTCATACCCCGTGTGGTGCACGGCTACAAGGAGAGGACACGTCGCTGTGTGAGTGCCTTCACACTAGCTATAATTCTCATGTTTTCTTGCACACACTGCTGCAAGAAGAAGAAGAAGTTTTGAGGTTTGCTACTGTTCGTAAGCTGCATGTATGTCACCGCAGGCACCTATAGTGTCACTGCAGCGACATGTCTAACCTACCAAAGGTGAGGAGGCAGCATTTACTTAATGATGAGCTCTGGGAAAAACAGCAGAGCAGGCAAGGCAGGCAAAGACTGTTCCTATTAAGCTGTGTGTGTGTGTAGGTGTGTGTGTGCGTGCGTTCAAGTTTCTGGGATCAATAAAACCGATATATTTTACAGAGCATGCCTTAAGATTTTAGTGAGAATAAGGATGCCAATCTGCCCACAAAAACTGCTTTCTGTTGTTGAATTTTAATGCATATTTTTATTTGTTTTTATTTTGTCATAGCCGCCTGCACCGGAATAATCCATATTCGCTGAGATGAATAGGTGCTGCCAGTGATGCCCCACAGCAATCGCAGCCAGATGTTCAGCTTCAGAGGAGCGAGAGAAAAACAATGTGTAAGTAGGTGTGGGCGTTTCTCTGCTCTTCCTTCCTCGTTACTCCTGCCATTCACGCCTCTGAAAGTCTGAGTGTCATGCAGTCGGGAGCAGCTCTCCGGATTTCCGAAGAAGCGGCGCGTTTTTGTTATCTGAGACAAATTTCTTCTGCGCTTCAGCCGAGATCATTTAAATGAGATAGATTTCAACAAAGAATAAGGGTAGAGCTACGCCTTTTCCGTATGTACTGTGTCGTATCCCTCTGCTTTAAAGGAAAAATCCACCCTGAGGCGTTGTTCGGATAGAAAAAGAAAGAACGCTTTGAACATCCTGCGTTTGAGTGAAATGATGTGACTGCGCTCGGGTTATTTTGTCACACACCACAGAGTGGAAAATCACCTGTCAAAGTGCAACAAGCAACCAGTGAGTGACAACAGAGGGGTGAGAGTGTTAATTTTAAAAAAATGGTTATTTTTTCATTACCTGTCAGTCAAATCCTCACATCTTCCTACGTTTCATCGCGGCTCTGTCTCACGGGGAAAACCCCTATTAGAGTCAACTGTGTCCTGCGGCGTGCTGAATCACTCACTGTGTGCGTTTAGGCCTAAATGGGTGAGTCACTAAATGCAAAGTTAACCACCTCTTCGGGATGTTTGTAGTTCAGCTGCAGTGGAGTGAGACGGGAGAAAATCAACAGTCTAAAACGTCAAGCGTAAAGGTCAGACGCTGGCGCCAGTTCATCAGAAACAAAGAGCAAAGGCTTATTTCTGAACTTAACATTTTGTTCTGACGTTCAGCCGTCACGGCCTGAAGACACACTGCAGTGCAGACTCACAATTTATGTTATACCATAGACTATATAGTATATAAAAGATGGACGTGGTTTCGTGGTCTAAAAGGGGAAACATGTTGGATTTTCTTAAACCAGGTAATATATGGTAAAACAATCCTAATCATCACCTGATTTATGATTTCTGATTATTTTATTATCTCAATAGCTAGTTTCAAACCTTACTGAATACAACATGTCGTTCGTTTAGTAACTTATGGTTGCATTTAGAGTCAAACAGTTCATAAACCAGGGTGTGTTTTAAGGCCAGAGGTGGGCAATTTAACTTTCCATGGGGCCACGAGAGACGCTGGGAGGGGTGCACCAATAGGCTTGTAAAGACTTAAATGAATATTGAAAAGGATTGAGTTCAACTTATTGGTGCGGCTTTCCACTGTGTCTCATGTGGCCCCGTGGGAAAATGCATAGCCCACTCCTGATTTAGCCAGTGCCAGAATATAAATAATAAAGTGTGACAGGGGGTATTTTACAACCGTGCATGCATAGGACACAGAGAAATGGAGCTATAGTTGCAAAGTGCAGAAATATCTGTCTTTGATGGCGTGTTGTGGAAAACAGGAAAGTCATTTTTCCTACGTGCAGAAGTGGATTAATGAACTCGCCGCACAGAATTACAGTCGGGGTCACAGAGAGAGCGCGGAATGTGCTCAACACATTTCCATTTGTTTTGCAATTTTTGAGTGAGATCATGCTTTCAGTTACAAAATTGTAGGATTTAATGTAGCCGAGGGAGCGCACAGTTGCTACCTTATAATAGATATACAAAGTGCTGCCATGTGAGCATGTATTTCTTAGTATAAAGTAGAGCTGGGCGATAGAACGATAACGATATGTATTGCGAAATAACTTTTTCTCGATTTATTTTTAGAATTAATATTTTGTTTCTAAGTGGAATTGACAATTTAGTCTGTTTTGTTTGTTCTATTTTGAAACTTAAACGCTTTAGCGGCTGCCTTTTGTGTAGTTTGCAATATTTGCCTTTATTTATCTGAAAAAGTCTCATGTTTCTTAAGTACATCTACCCTGTTGAACTTATTATGGGAAATAAATATTTAAATCAAAACAAGCTGCTGGTTATTTCACATTTTACTTGTGAGCAACGGCACATTTAAATCTTACAAATATAGTTATTTGGCTTATATCGTGATATATATCGTTACCGCCTGAAATGAAAAAACATATCGTGATATGAAAAAATCTTATATGAAGTCTTGGTAATGGCCAAAAACACTTCAGTCAAGGTTTTAAGATTTTACAAAGCATTATGTGAAATCATTGTGGGTTTGTTCATCTATTATTTGCAATCAATGGCTTTTGCTGTAATACAAAATAATCATTAACATTTTACATTTTACTGTAAGTTGTGTTAGTGTTATCCACTGATTTTCCAGCTATTCACACCTCCCCCTTTTTTTTAAAAAATTTATTGCTATGTAGGATTTAGGACTTTTTGGCTTTTCTGTAATTTCAGATGTCAATGTAAACTCTAGACCAGGGGTAGGCAACTCCAGGCCTCGAGTGCCGGTGTCCTGCAGGTTTTAGATCGCACCCTGGGTAACACACCTGAATCAAATGATTAGTTCATTACCAGGCCTCTGGAGAACTTCAGAAATGCTGACGAGTCATTTAGCCCTTTAAATCAGCTGTGATGGATCATGGACACATCTAAAACCTGCAGGACACCGGCACTCGAGGCCTGGAGTTGCCCACCCCTGCTCTAGACAAATTCATCTGCAAGGTTGCTCTTAAGTGTTTCTTGTGTTTCTTTCCCACACGACTGGGTCAAACTTGTCTGATGCTTGGTTCCGAGATACCTGTTGTTAAGCTTTGATTGGTGTACATAGAGACTGCTCTGCGACCTGCAGTTATCCCTAACACTCATCTCTAAATACAGGGAAACCAGCATCTTTCTCTGCTGCTTTAAAATCGCATTGAGCCAAGGTTTTCAAAGGGTGACCCACAGGCCAGTGGCAGTCCTCGGTGACATTATGTAACAACAAGTCAATTCTAGGTAATAACAAATCAGCTTAGAATTACCATCAGGAAATGTGCTCATCCTTGAGCAAACGCAGATGCTCCCTAAATTGGCACTTTTAAAACCTCTCTCAAAGAAGGGTTTTTTTTTTTCTCTTTGCACTTCCTGAAAATCATTATTCATCTGTTTTATTGCTGTACTGGACAGTAAAATGAAAACATAATTTTGAAAGATAGGAGAAAAAAAGACAATCTTGTTACACAGAGTCTCTTAAGAGACCTTTTTTTGGCTCATGCTGCATTCACATCATGTTGGACCCTGAAAATTTCCTGTTATTCTGACTAGATAGCGTTCACATTATCTCGGCCTACTTATGCTTTCACGCCCTGAACATATTATCTGTCTATTACTATGCCAGTCTTGTAGTATTCTACCATTTTAGCATATATTAACTCTGCTGGACCCACAATGGGCAAATTTACTGTTAAAGCAGACTAAAGAGATATCATCTTTTTTAATTCCATACATTTTCTTCCTTGTCTTACTCTGATTCCTACATTACCCACAGTGCCGAGTGACTGCAGATGGTGTACTTCAAGGTCTGGGTATGTTATGCTAGCATCGGATCCTTTAGCTCCAAGCCTACAGCTTTAGGCAGCGATGAGGAATGGGCTACATGTGCCTGCTGCTAAGCTCAGTTCTTTCCAAACTCCACACCCCCACATTTTATTCAGTTTCAAACTTTAGTCCCAGCCGGTTGACTCAAGGGCAACTCCCCAAGACCTGTAAACAGTCTTTGATGTGTAGAATTTGTGGAGTTCTCCTTTAATTTTGCGCTTTATTTAGCTCCAAGTTAAAGAGGATTTGCTGCCATTAGTTCTGTACAAATATCTGAGATTCTGTCTAGAATATCTATGATTTTTCAAGTTTGTTTCATTATGGTGTGGACGTGTTTTTCCTGTCTGTTAGATGGTGGATGCTTATACAGGACTAAACAGGGTCCTTTGAACAGTGAATCACACAGAGCTATTCCAGTATAGTTTAAGAATAAAAACATGTAGGTTTAAACTAAGTGAATGTGGCAACAGACTCATATTTTGTTAGTGAAATCTAACCAGAAAATACTCTTTCGTATTTGTTAAATGATGAAGCTTTCTAATTATGCAAAACAGCAAAGTAGCAAAGAATAGTGTGTTTAATGTTTTTAGATACTTGGAAAACACTAGGTGTAGAAGCCTACATGCAGTTTAATTTGAAATGTACGCTTTTATTTTGATAGTGCAGAAAAAACAGGAAGTTGGGCGAGAGGAGAGTGGAGCCACATGGTTTTTTGACCTCGCAATCTCTCTTCATCCATTTTGAATTGAGCTTTATAAGTTTTTATAATTTGTAATTCTGTTGCTGTGTACCTGTTTGGACTTTTGAAGTAAATACTGAGAAACTATCAAGGACTGTTGTTTTGTTCTTTGGATATGGAAAGAGGGGCTAAGCGGAGCGTCAAGCTAAGGCTCCATTGAAAGGAAATCTACACTAGGATTGGGTTTCTTTTGAACCCATTCTGGGAAAAACAACTTCCTGTTGTCCTGTGCAAATCTTGAATGTAATCATACAAATTAAAATGAAAGAAAAATTCCCGCACATCTACGATGACAGACTGAAGAAATCTGAGCATGCGAGGGTGAATTCATCCTTTAAAGTCACGAAATTTTCTAACGTGCCTCACGAGCAAATCGCCAGCTTAAAATGCAAAACAGCAGCTCTGACTGATTTCTGCTGAGGGAAACGAGCCCAGCTGTGTATCCCTACCACGATCCCGCTGGCTGCACACCTGAGGCTCATTTCAAGTGGGATTGGAGTTGATGAAGATAATTAGCCATCTTTATTGTTTTTCAGATGTGTGAATCAGTGCTTGAGTGTTTGGACGGGGTGATGAGGTTCTTCAAAGGATTTGGCTTTAAGAAAGATCAGTTTTGTGTTTTTACTCAAGAGTTCCTGAAATTCCTCACATTTCAGCTACAGTAAAAGTATGCAAGCGATGACACCCAAAGCTGTTTGCACCCACCTGACAAGCAATTTTTTGTATCAAAAATGTGAACATGTACCACTCTTAATTCTTTTTTCTCCCCTCTTTTTCAGAACAATAACTGCAAGGGCAAAACTGCTGGGTGTGGAGTGGGGTACAGAGATGGGTGGTGGCTCTGCACAGGGTGAAATGCTGCTGCTAAGGGATATGGACCAGGGGCATCCAGGAGAGGGATGGGAGAAGATGCATAGAAAGTGGGAGTAAGAGCGGGAGGAGGAGGTAGTGGTGGTGGAGGTGGTGGTGGAGGGATGGGAGATAAATGTGGGGAGAAAGAGGGAATAAGATGAGGATAGGAAGGAACGGGGAGGTGTGGTGCGGGTGGGAGGAGGGAAAGGTGATGTTGGATGATGGTGTGATGGAAGGAGATGGAGGAAGAGGAGGATGATGAAAAGGATGGCTGGAGGAGGAGAGGAGGATGGAGGTGGACGCACGATGGAGGGAGGCGATGAGGAAAGCGGGGCATCTTCTCTGAGAAGAGAGGTTCAAAATCTATCTCCCTCTCCTTATTTCTTTCCTCCCTTTCCTTCTCCTTCCTCCTCACCCACTCCTTCTCCCACTCTTCGTGCCTCTCCTTCAACTTTTTCCTCTCCATCTGTTTCTCCTCCTCCTTCTTTCTCTCCTTCTCCACACCTCTTTCATCCTCCATCTGCTCCCTCACGGGTGCAACATCTTCATTCGCAGCATTAGCACAGTGATTACAATCAGTGACATGATTACCGATAAAATCGTCACACTGACCACCGTCAATATCGTCGGCGCCACCTCCAACGCTTTGCTGAATCCCGGCGCAGCTTTTGTAATCAATCGCTGAATCAGAGAGGCTGTTTTTGTGTCGAATGTGGCACTGAGATTTGGCTTTCTCCTCCTCGCTGTGGTCACTTTTGTTATTTTTGTGGCTGTAATCGCAGTTATGACTAAATGCGTCATTGGCTTTGGAGTCATTAGACTCTATTTCATTCACCGTGTTTTTACATTGACAGTGGTCAGTGTGTCTGTTATTAGTGCTACAGGCAAAAGAATCTTCAGAAAGGCTATCCACAGGTGTGTCTGCAGTTTTCTCATTGGCTTTTTTAGCCACGTGACCATGACGGAGACTTTTGTCTGTCTCAAAAGTAGCGCTAGAGATGGCAGAACTGTCACGCTTATTTTGCACGGTGCCCTTTTCATCATCCTGACTGTGGTCATTGGGTTTGTTATCGGTATGACAGTCACTAAAAGGTTTCTCCAGTGAACACTTCACCTTTTCCAGGCCTCCAGAGGGACCGACGTTAAACTGGCTGTAGTCATTAGTGTCTGCATTGCTGAATTTGCTGTCATCAGAGCTGCAGTAGTTATCGAGTTTGTCAGCGGTGTTACCCTCGCTGGTATTTGAACACAGAGAGCGTTTTGTCCTGCAGAGCAAATGGCAGTCGACAGTTTTGTCCTCTAAAGTGTTGCAGGTGTCCTTGCTATTGAGTCCAAGCGCCTCGTTACCATCCTGAACGCAACAGGCGTCGCCCTCGTTTAAATCCGAAGTCGTATCGGCGCAAGCTCCGTCTTGCCTTAAAACGCTAGCGACTCTCCTCGCCTGTCTCCTTCCCCTTTTCCGTTTCTTCCTCGGCGTTGCCCTGGCCTCCGGCGATCCGCTCTTCCTCTTGCTGGCTGTTGCTGCTCTCTTCGACATCACTTCCTCTGAAAGCGCATCGGCAGGGAGGGTCATGTCTACACAGGCCGGCCTCAATCTGGGCTCTGTTTCTGTCTGGTTTGCAGAGCAGCATGTGGTCGGGCTTGACACAAGATTGCTGTGTCCTGCAGGTATTGTTTGTCTTTGACCGCACGCTGTTTCTCTAAAAGGAGCAGGGACAAGGCTAATCGTTGGTTTGCATGCTGTTTCTCTGCGAGGTTTAGGAACAAGACAAATTTCTGCCTGGCTCGCAGTGTCACAACAGGGAAAAGGAAGACAGCTAATCGCTGGGTTACATGCGTTTTCTTCAGCTTTCGGAGCAGCGCTTATCTCTCCCTTACTCAGATTCCTTTGCTCCTCATCTCCCTGCCCGTCCTCTTTCCCTGCTTGTGTATTTTTGTGTATCTCCCCCGTCTCTGTGTCATTCTGAGCAGGGTCGGGTGTAATTGCAGGACAGCATGGCATCTCTATAACAGACCCAGGGACGAGGCTAATCACTGAGTTACATGCCGCATCCCTGCAGAGGAGCTTTCTGAGCCCCTGGCCCCACCCGGAGGCTGATTGCTGAGATTGATGCTGGCTGGCCTCCCTTTTCACCTGCAGACACAGCTGGTTACACCGATTACACCGATTCACAGGAAGATTACTTAATAGCTCCCCTCTCTTCTCGTCATTTCTACCTGCCCTCTCTTGCTCCGTCTGATCTCGTCTTATCCTTCTCTCTTCTCCCCTCATCCTCTTTTTTATCCCTCCCACCAGCCGATGTGCTGCAAGATTACTTAATAGCTCCTTTTCTCTCTTCTCCTCTTTTACGGTGCCCTCTCGTTGCAGCCTGTCTTCTCCTTTTCCTTCAAACATCTGATTCACACAAAGACTGCTTATTATCCTTCTTCCCCTTTCTGACTCTTTTCTGTCTGTTTCCTCTCCTCTTTTCTTTCTCCCCCTCTTTCTCATTCCTCTCCTTACCCCACCCCTCCTCTTCCTCCTCCTCCTCCCTGATTTTTGAAGGCCTAGCGTTGGAGCATGGTGGCCTTCTGCAGAAATCGGAATAAATTTTAAAGCGCTTTCATCAGGGCAGCTGGAGCGATCCGGAACTGCGTCGCTACCGCTACAATGGGCTACAAGTTCCATAGGATTTCCTGCCTGTCCTCCTTCATCCTCTTCGTCCCTTTCATCTATCTTCACCTCCTTTCCTCCCTTCATATCCTTCTGCCTCTGTTGGCAGTCAGGTTGTTTGATCACAGATGGCTTTATTCTCTCACTCCCTTCCTCCAGCCCTCCTTTCTTTTTTTCACCCCCTTCCTTGGCCCTGTTATGCGCTCTGAAGTCATAAAGTAGAGGATTGACACTGTAGGAAATGGAGGGCGAAGTTTTGGTGTAGCTGACCATCTCCGTTGGCCACAGAAGAACCCTGCTACCATCTCGGCTCAGGACACGACAAAACGGCTCTTTGGGACGACTTGGGGGCAAAGAAGCCGACTCTTTCGATGAAGCGGAGTTTGACTGGGGAGTTTGGGGATTGGGCAGAGGAGTTTGATTGGGCTGTGCTTGAGCTGACGTGGTTTCAACACATGAAATTGATTTTTTAGGCTCATTTGTTGTAGGACAAACCAGATCTTTTACTTCCCGGGGTTGGGTTGAATCTGTCTGATTTTCCACAGCATCATGGATTTCAACTTTGCTGCTTCCGCATTCTGAATCTGTGCTTACACTTTCAGAAACATGTCCTGAAATGCCACTGTTTAAATAAAAATGAGCTCTAGTCCCACTTTCACTGCTGACTTGGGCTCCAGTCCCATCGTCCTTACATAAGGAGAGCTGGGCTCCATTCCCATTGATAATTGAGTCCTCTACTCTGATTACATTGCGATTACATAAAGAAACCTGGGCTCCAGTCCCAGAGAGTCCCACAGTTCTTTTCTCAGTAGACATAATGGCTCCAGCCTCAACGGGTCGAGTTTCATGTTTACTCTCCTCACTGCACTGGTTTCCAGTATTCCAGTGATTTACACCAACAGCAACCATGTCTGCGGATGATTTGAGCTGCTGATCGGTGACTTTCTCCCCCAGATTTGTTTTCCTGTCATGCACTGCCGCACCTTCTTGCTTCCCTGACAAGCCGGAGCCCTGCCCTGCTTGGATAAATACGGCAGCTGATTGGTGTAAAAGGACACAGCTCCTTTTGGGGAGCGAGAAAGAGACAGGGCGGACTCTGCTCAGGACGGACTGGACGTCAGAGGCTCTGCATACTTCCCTGCTGCTGTTGACGCTGACATTGGTGGTATTAGTAATGAAGGGGGTGGTGGAGTTCTTGCTGATGCTGGTCACTGTGGTTTTGTTGAAAATGGAGCCATTATGGTTGGCGCCAGAGGCTGTTGTTGGGATGTTATTGGGAGTAATGGGATGGCTTAAATAATCATGAGCCCAAGGGATCTTGTTAAAGTGGCTGTTTTCTGTAGAGCTGTTGGTATCACTGTTTGTCAGGGTGGTGCTGATGCTGGGTGTAATGGTTGGCAGTTGACTGTAATCCAGATGGGTCTTGTCAAGCACGCAGGAGTCCGAAGCAGCAGTAGTTGTGGTGCTGTTGGCGTCTGTTTGCTCATAGGTCCACCGTGTGTTGCTCAGGAGTGCGGTTTCCAGAGCAGGGTCCAGAGGAAGGAAGGGCTGTATCCGGGGGATCTGAGACTCTAGATGGAGAGGGGAACAGAAAGGATTATAGCAGCTGACACTGGTTACATTTACATGTAGAACATAACAGGATTATGTGTCGAACCTAACTATAAAGAAAAGAGTAGGAAGGGATACAAAATACCCTTCCTACAAAGAATACCATTCATTTTTAAGGCTTCCTGTACAGTAATCTCCTTAGGCTTTTTTGAGCATTTTGGTGCCGCACCATTACTCTTTTGTTGCTTTCAGCACGTCTAAATATGATTTATGGATGTAGGATGGACTTAAGCGCAGATTTGAATGTGTCTCACTTAGAAATGGCAAAAAATAAGACTTGTGTAATATGTGTAATATCCATCTTTGTACAGCCATTATGGGGCCCACCGTGCTGTCAGACATTCGTCTGTCTATACGTCAGTTCGGTGAGAGATTTAGAGAAATTGTTTGTTGAGTGAAGGTTTCAAGATGAATCATAACTTTAAAAGTGATCTATAATATGCTACATCAGAAACCTTGTTTGTAAACTGTTAGGGGAATTATGAGTCTTCCTACTCTAAAAGTGAAAATGCATTTAGGACTTAGCACTGATTTCCAATTTAAAATGAGAAGAGAAAACGTATTGAACGTGTTGCTGATGCATTTTCAGAAAAAAAGGGCTACACTTGATTGTTTCTTTGAAACCAAAAGGGAATATTGTTAAAAAAAAATTGTAAATGCAACGGTTTAGGTGAACTGAAAGAAGATCACTTTTAGATTTAGAACACATGAGAACGAATCACAAATTTAACTTCCACCTTATTCTTAGAATTATATATTGAGGAAACAGCCTTTATGTATACTTTAGTATTCAGAGGTTTACATACACTCATCATGTGCATGAATGCCATAAATTTTGAGCAGCATCATCTGTGATGGTCAAAGTTTGGATGGATTTTCCGTATATATTCAAACTCAAACATATACGAGAGGGGTTGACAGTAAAGCTGTTTCTCCAATCCATCAAACGGAGACAGCTGCTTCAGGTATGGCTGAATGGAAACAGACCCTGGGGCAAAACCGAGACACTGCGGATGGCGTATGTTATCAGGTTGGGAATACCTCACCTCCTCGAAAAGAGCTGCAGGTGCTGGATGGGGAGGAAGGCTGCACAGCTAAGACTAGACCACAGCAGTGAAAGGAGGGACGATATTGATGATTTTAATCTTTTAGACTGTTTTTGTTATAGTTTAAGATACTTTGGGAAGATGCTTACTTTTGATCTTATTGAGTTAGACATTCACATACACTTTGATTGTGGTAGACAAAATACTGTAATCTCAAGTACAGTATAATAACAATAATAATAACTTATCTCAAGTGCAGTTTTCTCCCTCTTAACTAAAGGAGAAGTAAAGTAAAAAGTAGTAAAAACTCTATAATAGTAAACAACTTGACCCAGAAGCATCCTTTAGTTATGCTGCCATAGGGAGGTTGCTGGGGATTTCCCATGATGCACTGACTACTTCGTCTCCAGGCCCTGCTACCACAGCATGTCGTTAACTCTTGTATTTTTCTTTCCCAGAGTTTGACTGATGTTTTTGTTGTTCATGGACTCTCTATGAGGAGCTACGATCTTTTCTGTCTTCTATATTCTCATGGCTGCACCTCTCCTCTCTCTACTTCTTCCTGTTACAAAGAAGTTCCTTCTCCCCACCTTCACCAAATGCTTGTTCATATCATCTGGGATCCTCTGATCATTTATAATTTGAGTTTTTACCTTACAAAATAAGCCGCCTTGAGACAAGTATTCTTGGTGCTATATCAGTAAAACCAGTGCTATACATGAAACTAAATTCAGTTGGAAAAATATTTTTGAACAAGATACGAAATCTTAAGTTGCGATAGTTATATACCTTCCACCTGTGTTGCTTCCCGTTTCTTTCATTATTCTGTTCTGCTACGGTGTTTCCTCTATCTCAGGTCCACCAGGTAGACTAATTAAGGATTACCCTGCCCCTGCTTATAGGAGACTGGGAGAAGGGTCTCACTGTCTCCCAGACCAAGTAGCTCTCCAGCATACCTGCTTCTTTGCTTATTTTCTGGTTCAGGACCCATCGTTTGGCTTACCCAGACTCTTTATATACTTTTGTTTCTTTTTTTGCCAAACTTCTAGACATTTACTTCCCATTTTTTCCTGGTAAACTGAAGTTCAGGTGTTGTTCTACTGGGAACAACAACTTTGTAATGTGTTAAGGTGAGCATTTTTGTTTTTCATCGTAACTATGATAGTCAAGCCACTTCCTTGCAGAGGGCAGTGAAAGCAGAGATATAAGCGCTATGTAAATGCCACCATTTATGCTCAAGCTCCTCAACGCACAACTAAAATACCCCAGAGTCCGCCAGAGCAAAATATAAACTGTAAAATGCTTCTGTGGTGCGACACAACTCATATGATATGATTTATTCTGGAGTCTTAAGCCATTCCATTCGCACAAAGGTCAGCACTGCTGGGTTGGAGTTGGTCAACAGCAAGAAATTGTGTGTCAAGGTTCATCAATGTTGAACACAGGGCAAAATGTCTGTGTTGATATATTACAGCAACTCCAGTGATAGCTTAATTTTCCCTAATATTCACTGCAACTACAGAGACCCTAAAGCATCATTTTATTCAGAGTCTAACCAACCAGATTAGATGCTTGTTATGTTGTACTCCACTCCTCCTCAAACCACACCCTCTCATATGTGTGCATTTCAGGTCTTATACATTGGAAAAAAAGTGAAAGCTCTGACATCAGAGTCTGCTGTCAACAGAGATATGTCAGCGATTCTGCAGCAGCCCACACGCTATTGAATCCCTCAATATCAAGAGTGATATCCTCATCACCCAAACCAAACACATACTCATAAAGTATTTAAGAAGCCTAGTACATGCCTTTTTAAGTGGATAAAAGCTCTTACTTGTTCCCAGTGTGGTGCTGCTTGGATGGATATTGCTGCCGTTCTGCACAATCTCTGGTCTGGACTGATCGGCTGAGTCGACAGCCACGGTGGTGGACCGGAACATGGGGCCAGAACCGGGAGCACTGAGGAGAGGAGGATGCAAAGACCAAAGCGTTAAAAGACCACGAGAACAGGACGCAGCAATAGATCAGAGAATGAAATAAACAGAATAAATTAAAAGAAGAGGAGAGAGAAGAGAAGAGTGCAAAGGAAAAAAGGGAGAAGGGAAAGAAAATGGGAAACGAAGACAAAAAGATGAAAGTAATGAGAGAAAAATGACAAAAGATAAGGAAATCAGAAAGAGGGAGATAAAAAGAGATGGAGAGGAAAAGGTTAGAAGAAAGAAAATGCAAGGAAAAGAAAATGAGGAGACAAGAAAAATCAAATGATGAATAAGAAGAGATGTGAGGAGAAAATGAAGTGGAAACAAAGAGGAGAGGAAGCAAGGAGATAGGAGGGAAAGATTAAAAAAATAAAGGCAAAGAGGACAATAGAAATATAGATGGGAAACGAGTGGAGGAAACAAGAAGATGAGCATTGAGGAGGGCAAGAGGAGAGTAGAGCTGAAATCCAGCTGAAAATCAATTTGGCCACGCTTCTCTTCTCTCTCCTTTTGTGCCAGGAGCCAAACTGCATTGTTGCAAATCTGAAAATGGCTATGACAGCCGATACTGATACATGTACAGCGAGTGGGTTCAGCCGTGCAGCGTGATTGGTCAGAAACACTTCATAGCCACTCTGAAAATACCCGTTAAGCACAACAAAATGCATTTTATTGCATTGTGACCAACGAGATTCTCAGTGATCTCTCTTTTCTTCTTTACTCGCAAGGCTGAGAGACAAACAGGTCGGTGCAGGAACACATGAAGAAAACTTTCATGCATGGAGTCCAAAGTTGGATGTTAGATCATGTCTTCAGAGAGTATTTTAAGGCAGAGATCAATGTTCGCTTTACGTGGGCGTGCTCGGGTTGGGACTTGCAGCCTTGAGCTCAAATTGTGCATTCGTGTGCAATCGTATACATTTTGAGAAATCAATTTTTGGCGCTTGGTAGCTCGCCAGATGAACCTTTCTCATCACACGCTTTGAGCAAGAAGCAGCCAAATCTGCATCATCTGTTTCTGGACCTCTCTGTTTGTTGATCATTATTCTTACAGGGTTTTTTTTTAAGACAAACAGCACGTGAGCACAACAACTGTTTGGCAGCCCACTTGAGAGTCCCAGATGTCGGAGCCTCCCACCGGCACATGAACAAACAGACTGATATGTAGATTTTTCAGCAACATTAACACGCAGCTGTAAAGCAGCTCTGACAGACATAAACATGGCGGGGTGTTCCCCGTAATGGATAAGCCAGCTCACGCAAGTTCATCATTTCTACCGTCTGATGATCGTAACTCACTGCAGCTACATGAAAAGGACAGGGCTGATTTAGTAAAAGCCATTCCTGTTCAGTCGGGCGTGAGAAAGTACCCACCTCCAATATTTTGTGAGCTTCTGTTGTGATAATTGTGGTAATTTTGAGGCATATTTTCCACTCGTTTTGCATCCTATCTGCTGTTTTCAACCCCTTTCTAGTAACTGCAGATATTTGTGTTATTTTTGTGCAGTCAGAAATTATATTTCAAATTAAAGCCTTAATTTGTTGGTCAACTATTTTTTCAATATTTTGATTACAGGCTTGTGTGGGGCAAACATTAGGTTATTTTTACTGCTCTGACAACTATACTGTAAACATATTGGAACAAACATAGTAACTGAACATGCATAATATTTTACGTAACACCCATAATTTGCTTCTGCAAACCCAGAACTTATCCAACACACCCACTCTGGAAGTTACAATAGTACTGGACAAATGCAGCTACAAAGACACTATGGAAATAAGTACAGTGAAATTTTCCTGAATGGGTTCTGCACATCTGTAAAATACTTCAAGTTTATTTAAATATAATCAGTTGCACCAACTTAAAAAGGTCGAAAATTTCTGAGACATTAAAATGATTGAAGTAGGAAGTTTTGATACAGTTTTATTCAATTATGTTAGTATTTGTCACCATGCTCTTCAATCTGAAGCCACCCATGGGTATAACTACTACAACTACTGTTCAGGTCCTTAAGTTCTGTGGCTTTTTATTTGGGTCTCACATGGTTACTTAAACACATAATTTTAATCAGATGGGTATTCATTAGGGGTGGGGGGAAAAATCGATACTGTGTAGTATCGTGATATTTTGTTTGCTAATAATGTATCGATACAGGGACAGCAGAAATCGATATTTTGTTACAAAAAAGGTTTTTGTGCTCTGACTTCAGAGCATGTTGATCCTTTTTATGAGCAAGAATCCTGACATTCCTTCACTGTCCAAATGTGTTTAACTTTTTTTTATGGCAGCAATAAACATGACAGTTTACTTATTTTAATTTAAGACATGTTTTATTTTAATTAAGTTTAAAACTTTTTTATTTAATGTAAAATTATATTTTGTTTTAATTTACTTTCAAATTCTTCAGTTGCTGAAGGGGCTGCATAGTTTTCATAAACTGCATAGTTCAGAATAGCTATAATTGTACCAGATGGTTGATTCAGTTAAGTTGGACTAGACTGTAATACAAACCGTTCAGTTTGTCAACAATAAAACTGAAATGAGAGAAAGACTGAGTGTGAGACTTTGATATTAGATAAAATGAATATTGATAAAGTTTACCTTTATGTACAGAATCTGAATATCGCAAAATATTTTAAAAAATTGCAATAATATCGTATCGTGGGATGTATGGTGATTCCCACCTCTAGTATTCATACTAACAAGCGCAGCCATAAAAAGTACTTTACAAGTTCTTGAAATATCAAAAGTTTGAATGTGTTCTCACGAGGGTCACCACATGGGCTACACAGGAAACAGGGAATGTCTTTGAAGCATGGACGTGAACACATGAGCAGCAGCGAGGCCAGTACGAGCGCTTTGGTGTTTGTGGATTTTAAATGGTTTTCTTGAATGAAAAAGATGCGCTCGAAGGTTAGACAAGTTTCAAAATGCAGCAGGTCAGGTTGCTGTTTAATTAGTGACATTATTATCCTGTAATAATTCACACTTTGCATATTGTTTACACTGAGTACTAAAGTAAACCAGTGGAGCTATCAAACTGGGACACAGTGTGAGGCTCTTAAATATGAGGCCATCGTTAATTCCCATTTGAACTTTTGAATGTGTCAAGTTCACTCTGCTACCACATGACTGTACTGCACAGTAGGGCTGGGCGATATGGCCTAAAATTCATATCACGATATCATTTGAAGCATGTGCGGTAACGATATATATATCACGATATATTATTTTCTTCTGTATAACGTATTTTCCACCCTATAAGGCTTAAAATCTTTTAATTTTCTCAAAAATCGAGAGTGTTCCTTATAGTGTGGATGGATTGTCAGAGCATTATGGCTGCTGCAACAACAACATGGGAATAGAACAGCTGCGAGAGAATTCAACATTAATGAATCAATGTTACGGAAGTGGAGGAAGCGCAGTTTTTGGCTTTCCCCATATTTCAAAAGTGCTTCATCTCTTTGCTATGACTGTCTCCGCCATAATTTGCAGATGATAATGGTTTTAACCACTGCCATGCTTTCGACCAAAACAGGCGCAGCTTGATGACATCATCAACATGCGCTATCACGATAGAGCGGTATAGTCAAAATCTCTATCATTGGCCAAATTTATATAGTTTCTATTGTATATCATTTATATCGCCCACCCCTACTGCACAGTACAGCTCAAATCACATCAAGTTTGCAGATGACACAACAGCGGTGGGTCTCATCACTAACAATGATGAGTGTGAATACAGAGAAGAGGAACAACACCTGGTGGACTGGTGCCAGAGCAACAACCTGTCTGTTCAGGAGACTAAAGAGATGGTTGTTAACTTCAGGAAGACACCCCACTGCACATCAATGGATCTGCTGTTGAGTTGGTCAACAACGGGAAGTTCCTGGGCGTGCACATATCAGATGACCTCTCCTGGAACCTGAACACCACCACTGAAGAAAGCCCAACAACGTCTTCACTTTCTTGGAGGCTGAACAAGGCCAGTCTACCTCCTCACATCCTCACATCCTCACATCTTTTTACCGGGGAACCATTAAGAGCGTTCTCATTCCTCACTATCCGGTACGGGAACTGCACTTTCGCTGAAAAGAAGTCTCTGCATCGGATAGTGAGAACAGCAGAGAGAATCGTTTTAGGCCCTCTCCCACCCATCTCCCAGCTCTATGACAAACACATCATCCGATGTGCAATCAGCGTAGTGAATGACACTTTCCACCCCTCACACGCACTGTCCTCCCTTCTTCCATCTGGCAGACGGTTTCACAGCATCAAAACCATAACAGCCAGACACTGCAAGAGCTTCTTCCCCCAAGCAGTCAACTACCACCAAAGGGCCGATAAACATAAACACTTTTACAAACAAACACTTTGACAAACATAAAGATCTCTACAAACATTTTTACAGTACTCACCAGAAGACTCAATAATAACAACACAAACTTTCTACATTATGCTACACTTGCACATTTTACATCTTTCACATGTATTCGTCTTGTCTTGTCCACAATATCCTGCCCATAACTTGAACCTGCTATTCAATACCAACATCTCACTTTACTGTAATTGCACATGATCACTTTTGTCCTTGTTTATTATGCATAGATATAGTTAGTATTAGTACCTTTTCATCTTTTTAATTTGACTTAAATATAGTGAGTTATTATTTTTTGTCATTTCTAGTTTTATATCCCCTGTAGATATATTTTGATACTCTTATAAATGCACCATGGGGGGCTTGGGGTGAAATGGCCTTTCGATAGATACACTCTATACTATATATATTGTTGTATTGACAATAAAGCCCTGGCTGCACCAGAGTTGTGGAATAACCTTCCGATTGTGATCCGGGCGTCTGATTCCATCCAATCTTTTAAATCACGGTTAAAAACCTATTTGTTTAATCTTGCCTTTCCTGCTTGTTAATGCTCGCACCTGACTTTTAGACATATTCTATTTTTTCTTATACATATTTTATGGCTTGTGCTTTTATTATGTTTTTATTTTGATATGCACTTTATATTACCCCTGTGTATTAGTGGCATTGACCTGTGAGGATATTTGATACTTTGCTAAGGCCTTACAATACTCATGTTACTTCTCTGTCTCTTATGTTAAGCACTTTGGTATACCGCTGGTTTTTAAATGTGCTCTATAAATAAAGATTGTTGTTGTTGTTGTTGTTGTGTTGAATCTTGAATCTTTTCCCGCCGTCTATTCTGGAATGAGCATTGTCACAGTTTTAAGTCCTGTGTGATGATGAAGCAGAAGACAAACTAAGTGTGGACAGATTATTAATAGTATTAGTCTGATAATGTGATTTATTTAGCTTAAAAGCTAGAATAAGTTTGACATTAGCCTCATGCAGGACAAATGTACTTATTTATGAGCAATTTTCCAAACTTCTTATAAACATAAATGAAAAAAAATGTATTTGATAACATTTAATATTACAATAATGGATTACACAGAACTGGACAATAATGTCATTACACGATGTTTTTCTGAAAGTGCTGTAACTACGTTTAATGAAGTACGTCCTTCACTGTTATCTTCTTTAGTGCCATGTGGCAGGACAAAGCAGAGCAGCTACCTTAACCCTACTCCCACAGAATGCAATACAATGCAAAACACCTTGAGGTGACTGCTGTTGTGAATTAAATTCAGTAACAACTGAATCTCATTTTTAGCTTATTCAGTAGTCCATCTAGTTTTTTTCCTCTAAATCTGCTGCTTGGTGCTGGTGGAAATGGTACTCCTGAGAGCTGGAAAGTGAACCAAAACTATAAATCTTCATAAAACAAACAAAAAAAACATTGTTTTATTCATGCTCTGTAGGGGTGAAGAGAAAGGCAAGAGAACGGCAGATGTGGACATTGTACTCTTTTCATCCCATTGAAAAACTACAGCTTGAAGTCCTAAAAAAGACTTTAAAAGATAAAGAAAAACAGAATGTTTAACAGTTTCACTGATTTTCAGAAAACATATTTTTTTTACCAAGTCGATTTTGAAACATATTCCATGAAATATAAATGGAGCAACTGCTACAATTGAGCTTTTTACACATAAAATATAATAAATGGGTTGAAAGGAAAGAAGGAACTTATGGATGCTACTAACCACTCTCCCGTCCTCCTGTCTTCATGCTGATTGAGTCTCCTCAGCACTCTCTCCTCTCTCTTCTCCTCCCTGCGCCTCCTCTGCCTCCTGCAGGCCAGTGCTCTGTAAAACTCCCTCTGTTTCAGCTCCTTCAGTCGCTGCAGGACAAGCGGAGTGATTAACAGAAGCAGATGCAGTCGTATCAGGGCTGCATTAAAAAGGAGATGTAAGAGGTCAAATGGATAATACATTAAAAAGATGAATTTAAATGTTTAATTTGTGAGGTAAGCGGGTGGAGTTATCAGTCTTGTGTATCTGCTCTGTCTGTAAGCGTGTGTGCGTGCATTGTTTGTGCATGTGTGTCTATTTGTACCGTCTAAGTCAGCCAGTGTCTGCTTTAGTAGAGTCCAGACCAGCTTAATTCACTTATTGAGCTCTGTCTGCAAGCTGTCTGCTGACCGGAGATACTGATACAGTGTGCGAGTGTCATTTGTGCCTGTGTGTGTGTGTGTGTGTGTCACAAATAATAATAATGATAATAATATACCTGTGGGTTCACATCTCAAATAGACAGATGACAAGAGACAGACAGCAAGGCGGGCGGAGACACCAGCAAATAGATAAACAGACATAAATAGACAGACAGATAAAACATGGAGGCAGGCAGGCAGACGGACAAACAGAGGGACAAAGAGACAGGCTGGAAGACAGACACTGTGGGGCTTGTTAAAGTTTGTTATGTAGCCTGTGATATTTTCATGGAAGGTGTACATACAGTGTGAAGAGTGGACAGAATGACAGGAAGCCTCACGGTAGACCGTAACAACACGACAAACTAGGACTGAATCAACACCGTTAGCACACCGTCAACCGTTAAACTGTGAAACATGTAGACTGGTTTGCAGCATATCAATATAAAAAAAACGCAACACGTGACAGTTTCCTGCAATACCGAGGATGTTGCCTATTAACCTGAGGTGGAATGAAGGCTGTGTCATATTCCAAGAACGGTTGGCGTACTCTTTTGTGCAAACTGAGCCCAAATGCTCTTTTTTTGCTAACATTTGAGTGATTATAGCAGCATATTTTTTAGCACTGATTTAGGCCACATTCATTCATAACACACACATTTACTGCTTACTTTTAAACCTATTTTTAACAACCTTTCACACACTTACAGGGAAATTCAGGGGATTCGAGGGAAATTTGGGGTTAAGTATCGTGCCCAAGGACACTTTGACACTTTGTGGAATAGAGCCAGTGTCCTTCCAGATGGTCGAGCTGCACAAACTCCTAAGATACATTCCTGCAGGTGAGCCCTACGTGCCAAATCATGTCATAGAATGGAGACTACAATAATAGAGTCCTGTGAAAAAGTATTTGCCCTCTTTCTGATTTTTTCTTGCATATTTGTCACACATGTTTCAGATCATCAAAACATATAATTCACATGATTAACTGATTACCCACATTTTCTAAGAAACTAACTTAAATTTCATCAGCCACACCCAGCTCAGATTAATGTTAGACCCTTTGAATAAATAAATCACTTAAATATAACCTGTCTGACAAAATGAAGTGTACTATCAGATCAAAAAGCAACACATCATGCTGTGATGTAAAGAAACAGCCATCCATCAGTCTGGAAAAACATAGAGCATTTTATAAGGCTTTGGGACTCCAGTGAACCACGATGAGAGCCATTATCCACAAATGGAGTAAACAGTGGGACAGTGGTGAACAGAGTTGCTGGCCGACCAAAGTTACTCTAAGAGCGCATCAACAACTCACCCAGGAGGTCACAAAGGAATCTAAAGGAAACATCCAAAGAGCTGCAGGCCTCAGTTGTGAGTTCATGAGTCAACAATAAGAAAGAGAGTGAGCAAGAACGGCATCCATGAGTTCCAAGGCAAAAACCACTTTTGGGAAAATATTCAGTGGACTGAAAAGACAAAAGTCGAATCTTTTGGAAGGTTTGAGACCCGTTACATCTGGTGTAAAACTAACACAGCATTTTAGATCATACAAACAGTCAAACATGGCGGAGGTGGTGTAATGGTCTGGGGCTGCTTTGCTTCTTCGGGACCTGGCGACTTGCTGTAATTGATGCAATCGCAAATTCTGATGTCTAACCATCAGTTTCAGATTCATTACCAGTCGCTGCAAACATTTGATTACAGTTCTTGCAGGCAAGGGTGGCACAACAATTTATTAAGTTTAGAGGGCAGTTACTATGAACTGATCATTTAAAAACTGCTTTATGTATTTACCTGTGTTTAATATCAAAATGTGTTAGACTAACATGTTCAGATCATCAAAGAAAGACACAAAAATAAGAGATTAAGAATCACAGCATTATACATGCTCTACAACTATCTGGGAACATGAAAGTCGTGCATTGCGTCTGTTTTAGGACGATGCATGATGACTTTTTTCATCCAGATGTCATGTTGTCACATTTAGCTGAATACAGTTTGAGTGATAAACAAAAATAAGCTATTTCCAAAAACAGAAACATGATATTAACAGATTTTCTTTTTTTCCCCCTGTTTGTTTTCAGTAATTAATTTACCCTGTGGTACACAGCAAGATAATCAAATCAGAGGAATTTCCATGTACTTTACATTGTGTCAGCTGGGATACTGAAGCGTCATTACTCAGATATGAAGCTATCAACCAATGCTCCGCTCCTAGCATCATGTAGCAAATGCCTTTTTAAAAATATATATTAGTCTTACTGCTGTATTAGCAGCATTTTTAAATTAGACATCTCCTTTTGTGTGAATCTTTTTTGTGAATATTTCTAAAGGGGCCCCTGGTTCAAGGGATCCTTACGCTTAGTCAGTGTTGGGAAGGTTACTTTTAAAATGTATTCCACTACAGATTACAGAATACATGCCCCAAAATGTATTCTGTAACGTATTCCGTTACGTTACTCAATGAGAGTAACGTATTCTGAATACTTTGGATTACTTAATATATTATCATGCTGTTTACAACTACATGAATGTACTATTGCTGTGATTTATTACTGTTACTGAAGGTCTGCGGCTCCGAACCGTAGTAAAGGGACCTCTGACTCTGGTTCTGTGTCGGGCTCGTAGCCGAAAACTAGCTTTACTTTGTTGT
Source organism: Neolamprologus multifasciatus (assembly GCF_963576455.1). NCBI lineage: Eukaryota > Metazoa > Chordata > Actinopteri > Cichliformes > Cichlidae > Neolamprologus > Neolamprologus multifasciatus. The sequence continues at coordinate 29,848,354 of NC_140451.1, forward strand.
CTGGGTCAACTTTGCTAGCAGAGACAGAGAGAGGCGTTGAAAGGCTGCTCCAACAGAACTTATTGTTTTTGGAGGAAAACACGAACACGGTGTACAGTCGAGTCTTAATAGCTTACTTACAACTGGGCTCATCAGGCACTCTTCATGGCTGCAGTGGTTATTATTATATTTACATGCTTCCAGCTCCTTTTGCTCGATGACAGCTCGTACTTTTCCTTTTTCTCCCTCCCTCGCTCACAGACACATAACGGGTATGGCAGTCCATTCTCCCTGCAGCACGGACTACACTGCCTATGATGCTACATTCTTTAGAGCTATACCTGTAGCATTCTGCCTATTAGCTTAGCACAACAACAACAAAAAGGCCTCTCTCACCCGGGAAACACGCAGAGACAGAGTGTCACCCTGTAACCATGGCAATCGTAACGCTGCCGCCTGGAACAACAGAACGTAGCTGTCAAACAAAACCTAAACAGTCCTGACCCGCCACAATATGAAACAGGGAAGTACCGCCGTGTAATCCATTTATTTCAACAAAGTAACTGTATTCTAAATACCACCTTTTTAAACGGTAACTGTAACGGAATACAGTTACTCATATTTTGTATTTTAAATACGCAACGGCGGTACATGTATTCCGTTACTCCCCAACACTGCGCTTAGTATTCATCCACAAACCGAGGTTGCATTTATTTCCTCCCATGCTGATATTGTTATGTAGTGGAAATGATGCTGACCAGGTGAACTGTAGATAAATCACTGCTGGCAATAGCAGACAGGGAATAACAACTTACCCCAAACATAATGTAATCAGTTGAGTGTTTCACTACACTACACCATATAGAACATGAACAATAGATTTGAGATTAAAGATCCACATCGAACAGTGCAGTTTGTATACAAAGGGCTACTGTATCTAGAAAGTTCATCAGCTGTAAAGCATTGGCCGAAAGTCGGTAGTTTCACCTCGAGGATTATTGTTTCCTTTAAGATTCACAGTGCTGGAGTGCAGAGCACACACAAAAAACAATGTGCCACCTTTCTGCTACTGACAGGTCTCACTGTTTAATTTCTATATTTTATAAGATAAAAAAATATATATGTCTCTGTAAGCAGCATATATAGGATAAACTGTGGATGGTTGTTTTTCTCAGTCTGGCTCGTTTCATCTGTCACAGCAGCACATCAAGCGCTGGTGACGTAGCCCCTCTGCAAACCGCTTCATTTTTAAAAGAAAATGGGACCGTGACTGACCGTGAACCAAAAGATGGGCAGCTTAGCCGAGTGTGTGCAGGCTAGAGAATATTAGTGCTGGAAAATCCATTTCCTGCAAGTGTTGCAGTCTCGAACAATATGCCCTAAATGCTCCGCATCCTCAAGTAAACCTAATAACTCTGACACACAGCTAACTGTGAAAAATATTATGCCTCTTTCATCACTTGCAAGTGAACAAATGGTAATTGCAGCAAATACATTCCTCCCAGCACCTATAATTTTGTAAACACCCAAACAGCTGCAAGTTCTCAGAGTTGCCTTCCTCCACATCTCTCTTTTTTACATCCAACTGAAGAGAGAAAAATAATGAGAAGGATGTTGCAGCAATGCGACAATTTCACATATTTATTTGAGGTAATCAGGCTGCATTATTGATAATCTTTATGTTTTTATTCAATTAGGAGAATTTGTACTGTTGATTTTTAACCTAAAATGACCCTGTTTGCCTATTATTGGCTTTATAGATTTCATTTAATCTTTATGTCTTACTCTATAGAGATATAGAGCTTCGGAATATCTTCATGAGGAATGTCTATGCATGCTGGTTAGTCAACCACAAGATTAAAACCACTGACAAGAGGATAATAACATCGATCACCTCATTACAATGCAATGTCCTGCTGGGAAATCTTGGGAAATAATAGGACTGAAAGCTATATTCTCTTGGGTGAAAGTCCAGCATCTGACTTACGCCATTGCACCTTCCTCCTTATCACAATTTACTAACTTGAAACCTGACACTTCAGTGTGTAGATTTATGAGCAACCAACACACGTGGAGCTCTTTGGCATTGATTCTCCAAGCCTTTGAACTCTGCTACAGTAACGAACACCATTTTTCCAAATGATATTTCCTCATTTGGTGTTTTGTTGACGATGGAAAACACATTAGTCGAATGTCTTCCTTAAGTCTTCAGTGCAATTCTAGTGACTGTTTCTAGGATACGATTCACATCATTTTCAAACTTATCAAATATGTGACCCTCGTACCCCATCGATATGATTACTGTCATCCTAGCAGACACTAGAAGAAATGTATCATCATATGATGAACGTGATCACTCAGAACATCTTTGTATTGATTTGTGTTGACATTTTCCTCTAAGAAGACCCAAAACATGTCGCCCACCATCAACTATCTGTACATATAAAGTAAAACCGATGACTGCTGTTGCCCCATAAAATAACTCGTATATATTAAACATTGATTATTTCAGTGTTTACTCTTACTTTTTTATATTATTTTCTTTCTCTCTTTCTCAAGTGCAAATGGCCTGTGGATGATATGTATAAAATCCAATATAACATTATACAATTTTTTGGGGGGGGGCATAATACTGATATACAGTGGGCTGTGTCATCAGATAAACCCGCCATGCATTATGTGAAAAAAATCAATCATTAATGGATTTTAAAAGAAGAGGAGAAGAATATTTGTTTTTGGCGAATCTTGTAAGTTGAATATCTGACTGGTTGTGATACTTAATCACATTGATACGAAAATCATTTTTACAAAATCTAATGCTGCCATGAAACAGTTGTACTTATTGATTTGTAACATCAGCCACAATAGTCTAACACACACGGGCTGTGTAACTGTTAAAGGGACAACAGTTTTAAACAAACTAGCTAAATTTCTGCTTCACATCTCTTGGTATATATATATATATATATATATATATATATATATATATATATATATATATATATATATATATATATATATATATATATGAACAGTGTTGGGAAGGTTACTTTAAAAATGTATTCCATTACAGAATACAGAATACATGCCCCAAAATGTATTCTGTAACGTATTCCGTTACGTACTCAATGACAGTAACGTATTCTGAATACTTTGGATTACTTAATATATTATCATGCTTTTTACAACTACGTGAATGTACTATTGCTGTGTGATTTATTACTATTACTGAAGGTTCGCGGCTCCAAACCGTAGTAAAGGGACCTCTGACTAATACGGCGGGTCCGTGTTGGCTCATAGCCGAAAACTAGCTTTACTTTGTTGTCTGGGTCAAGTTTTCTTGCGAGAGACAGAGAGAGGCGTTGAAAGGCTGCTCCAACGGAACTTATTGTTTTCGGAGGAAAACACGAACACGGTGTACAGTCGAGTCTTAATAGCTTACTTACAACTGGGCTCGTCAGGCTCTCTTCTTGGCTGCAGTGGTTATATACAAGCTATGCTTGTAGCATTCTACCTGTTAGCTTAGCACAACAACAACAACAAAAAGGGCTCTCTCACCCAGGAAACAGGAGAGAGAGAGAGAGAGAGCGTTACCCTGTAACCATGGCAACCGTAACGCTGCCGCCTGGAACAACAGAACGTAGCTGTCAAACAAAACCCAAACAGTCCTGACCCGCCACAATATGAAACAGGAAAGTACCGCCGTGTAATCCATTTATTTCAACAAAGTAACTGTATTCTAAATGCCACCTTTTTAAACGGTAACTGTAACGGAATACAGTTACTCATATTTTGTATTTTAAATACGTAACGGCGGTACATGTATTCCGTTACTCCCCAACACTGTATATAAAGTATATAAATTCAAGAACTGTAGCAAGGACCTAATATAAACTCATTTCCCACTTTATTAGGTACACCTGTTCAACTTCTTGATAATGAAAATATCTAATGAGCCAATCACATGGCAGCAACTGAGCAATTCAGGACAGGGGATGAAATGTGATTTAAGTGACATTAAGTGTAGGCGGTCGGAGTATTTCAACAATGGCTGATCCACTGGATTTTCACACACAACCAGCTTTAGGGATTACAGAAAACGGACCAGATAGAGAAACTCTACAGTGAGCGGCAGTTGTCACCTTGCTGATGTCAGAAGTCAGAGGAAAATAGCCAGACAGCATTTACCTGAGAGAGGCAACAGCAACTCGAATAACCAGTTACAAGCAAGCTATGCAGAAGAGCATCTCTGAATACACGACAGCTTCGATACTGATGGCTTTCAGCAGGAGAAGACCACAACAGGTGCCACTGATGTGGGCTAAATAAAGGTAACTGAGGCTACAGTTCACACAGGCTCACCAAAATTGGTCAGTAGAAGACTGGAAATATGCTGCTTCATATGAGGAGTCTGGATTTATGCTGCAACATCTGGATGGTAGGGTAAACACTTGGCATAACCAGCATGAAAACCTAAAGCCATCCTGCCTTTTATCAGTAGTCTATGCTGGTGATGGTGTAAGGGTTTGTGGGATACTTGCTGCACGTACCTCCCTTTGAGCCTCTTAGTACCAACTGAGCATCGTTGAAACTCTACAGCCTGCCTGAATGTTGTTGCTGACACTGTCCGTTCCTTCAAGATCACAGTGTGCCCATCTTTTCCAACAAGATGTCACAAAGCAAAGTAATCTCACACTGGTTTCTTGAACAGCACAATGAGTTCACTGTATTTCAGTGGCCTCCAGAGTAATGGGACCTCAGTCCAATAGTGCACCTTTGGGATGTGGTGGAACGGGAGATTCTCATTATTATCATACAGCCACAAATCTGCAGCAACTGTATTATGCAATAATAAAAACGTGGACTAAAATATCTCAGCAATGTTTCCAGCACCTTTGTGAATCTATGTCATTAAATTTTAAAGTAGTCCTGAAAGCTAGCAGGCTGTGCCTAATAAAGTGTCTGTTGTGTGTAATGTTGTTGAATACGAATATATTTAAAAAGTAGATCAAAAATATATATTTCAACACACATAAAGTTGTTCAGACTTCTGGTTTCTTCTCTTGAGTGTGTGCTTTCCCTCTCGCTCTCTACCACAGAGAGCTAATTACTGTAAACTCAGCTTTTTTATTTTTGTTTTTGCTTTTTTTTGGTCAAAAGATGCTTTGATACATTTTCTCTGCTCATCACAGAGGAAAGAAAAACCCGGGCTTTATGGTTTGATGTTCTGCTTGCTTGTCTTGTTTGCCTATATGTTCCACTTCTGTGCGGTGTGTGGGCCAGACCATCAGGTCAGCTGCAGACACTTTGGCCCAGTGTTTCATCCATAAAACTAAACCTTCGGGGGCCCTTGTTCCATATGCATCTTTGCTTCGTACCACTCAACATTCCCACCAGCGTACTGTTCACTAATCCACTCACACATTCTCTGATGAAACTGACTTCCAGAGCTTACGGTCGTCTTTGTGTTGGTATTTTTATGTTAATTTCATGTTTTTTGTTAAAATAAATTAGTATTTACTGCCCTTCACCCTGTGTCTCTGTCTCTTGTCATGGCTTCTGAGCTGAGGTCTTGGCAATTTGCATATATTAAGAACATTATTATCCATATTAATCACATTATAATAGTGGGTTACCAAACAACGGGCTTTGCCTAGTGCTACTCTGTCACCATGTCCACTCCAAGTAAAAAAAAAGAAGCTAATCCTGTCATAATGTAACTGTCAGTTCTTCCATGAAATGAATCAGAAGTGCTGCAATTTTTAGTCATAGTGGTCATGAGGATGGACACGGTTCTGTGTTAGTGGGATTTTGTAGACCACAGCGAGTGTGTCTGAAATCAGACTGGAGTGCTTGTTGTGGCACTGGGATGTAATAAATCCATGACCTTGGTCTGGAAGGTTTAAGGTGTTCTGTGGCAGGATAAACCAGACCTCTTGGTGCCTTGTTAAGGTGGCATGACTCACCTGCTTGTGGTGATGGTCGTAGGAGTTGATGTGGTTGTCAAACTGTTGGTGTCTCAGATACTGCTTATCGCAGAGCTCACAGTAAAACCTCGAGTCCCCCTCCTCCTACCGAGAGAAAAAGGCGAGAAGGAAATCAGACGAGGAGAAAGGAGTGAAAGTCGTAATATGAAAATATAATTTCTTATATTGTGTCCATGTGGTGACCTTGGGAGTTATTGCTCCATTAACAAGACATATGGCTCTTTATTCTCAGTTTATGATGATTTTTTACTAGAAAAATATTCATTTTTTAAATGGTACTTTTTGAAGCATGAATCATGTTATTTTCTTTATTTCGTGTGCAAAAGGATTCTGGTTAGTGAAAAGGGAGTAGAGTGTGAAAATAAGGAGGAAAAGCAAAGATGAAGCTGTATCACACAAAGTTTCTTTCCGGATTAATTTTCAGCAAACTATCACAGTTTTATCTCTTTAAAGGTTTGGCTATAGCTTCCTCCTATACACACTTTTTCCTTTGGACTTTAGACTTAAATCATTCTTTTTTTAATAAAGCTTGTAATTAGAGCCAAATCAAACTCAGACTTTCTGTGATACACAGACCATTTCTTTCCCACCCTCCTCTATTTACTTCCTAGGTGTTTGTACACTATCTCTGCATGTCAAAATGTGTCTTCTCTGTCCCAGGCCAGTGTGTGTTCTGTGTCCCTGTGCCTTTTTCTTTCTTCTCACCCCCGAGCTGGTCAGGACAGATGTTTGTCCTGCTTGTTCTGCAGAGGTTTCGTTCTGTTAAAGGGAGTTTTCCTCTCCCTCTGTGTAGAGGAGGCATCTAATTGAAAACCTACTGAGTTTCCATACTGGTTGTCTGTTTCTCTGTGTTGGCCCTGTAACAGGCTGGTGACCTGTGCAGGGTGTACCCTGTCTCTCGCCCTATCATAGCTGGGATAGACTCCAGCAGCCCATGACCCTGAGTTGGATAATCAGAATAGAATGAATGGATGAAGTGAAATGAACTAGCTGAATGCATTGACTGGATATTGAAACCTTGACTCTTCAGTATGTCCATTGCCATCATGGTCAAAGGAGCTTGCAAAGAAAAGCGTCTGGACTTCTTTAAGTTGCTTGAAGACGTTTCACCTCTCATCCGAGAAGCTTCTTCAGTTCTAAGGTCAAATGGTGGAGAGTCCCAGATATAAACCTAATGGGAGTGTCCCCCCACAGGGGGACAAAAGGACCCCCTGATGATCCTCTAAAGGATCATCAGGGGGTCCTTTTGTCCTCGGATGAGAGGTGAAACGTCTTCAAGCAACTTAAAGAAGTCCAGACGCTTTTCTTTGCAAGCTCCTTTGACTACAATGACCTGGATGACTGAGAATCTTCACAGACACATTGCCATCATGGTACTTTGAACCCTGGCAGGAAGGTTAGGGTGAAAGACTAAGGACCCCCCAGGTTTATACAGTAGCAGCCTGTCACTGACAAGAGTAGAAACCCTACCGACCCTATCATACCTTGCTTTATCATCTATTTTAGAAGGGACCATAATTTTCTAAATGAATATCATGGTATAATACACAAGACTTGCAACCAGTGACTGAGACTGTAAACTCTTCTTAAACTGTTACTCAAGTCATAGTCTGAGTGAAAAGTCATATTCTCAAGGTCTTCTTTACAATTGGACTTCTTTTGTGCAACAAGAGAAGTCACCCGAGTGCCGGTCATTAGAGATAATGCAGATTTGTCGATGTGTGCTGACCGTAATGAATTTTAGGTAATGGTTTTTCTGTGTAAACACTCTGCTTATTACAGAATAAGAAAAAAGATTTGTAAACCCTCTAATATATATTTTCTACATATCTCCAATAAACATGAACTAAACTTCATCAGATCTGCACACAAGTCCTAAAAGGCGATAAAGAGAACCCAATTAAACAAATGAAATGAAAATATCATTACTGGTGATTGTATTTTTCTGGGCTAGATGACATTTTAAAATCCGTCAGATCACGAGGCATGCAGCTTTTAAAAAATGTAGAGTTTGTTAAATTAGATTGAAAACAGTCCTTTTCACAATATCCCAACAGAAATTACAAACAATACTTATACTAAAGCACTGTAAAATATTAACTAGCTAATATGTTTTCTGTATTCAAATCATCTGATCAAGATGTTAAATACAATGCATAAATGTATGTGAAGGCCCTGAAGGTGTTTTGAGAGAAATAGCTGATTACAAAGACGTAGATTGTTATGCAAAACCAAACAAACTAACAAAGCCTCAGAGTTACACAGAATGTTTTTATTTTCATCTTATTGCACAGGATAAAAAAATAAATATATAAAGTTTAAGGACCTTTGGGCTACATGATTTAACTGTGGAAAAGCCCAGTTTGCATGATGAACACTTTTAGTGTTGATACCCTGAAGGAATTTGACTTCTGCCAAGTGGATTTTAAAATACAGATGTTTTTCATATTGCCATTTTCACATTAAGAGGACCAGCGATGCTCATTTTCATATCCTTTATGTAATCTTCGGGTCTGCTACAGTAGCTTTGATTCTCATTGTTCAAAATCGAGGATTATTTTGATGTTATACTCTGCACTGGTGCAGCCACTTTTAGTTTATGCCCTGTCTGTAGCAAGGTATTTTAGCATCCTTTCCTCTTCCTTCAAGACAGCCTTGCCCCTTATTAGCACAAGGATTGAATGTGCCTACAGCCAGGGCTGTGTGCTTCAGATGAGCATATAAGGGATGTCCCATCTGTCTGATGTCTTACAGGTCCAAGCTTACAAAAAAAAATGAGCATTTAGCGCAGTCTGAAACCTTTTCGCTCACAGGGATCAAATGCACATACAGTGGCCATGTTTAATATGAGCATCCCCAATTCTAACAGTAAATAGTTAACAGAAAATAATAAAGTAATAATAAAAGCACTTTAGCTGTGCGCTTTGTAAAGTGTAAATGCCTCTTATGACCATGTCTAAAGCAGATTTACCGCATATTTTCTTTCCTTATCGAAGAAAAAAGAAGAGAAGAAAGAAAGAAAACTGCATTAAGCCGCCTGCTGATTAAATTATTAGTCATAGACTCGAAAATGTTCACAGCCATTTAGATTATGTAAAGAAAAATAAAATCCGACTTATCAGATAAAGACGGAAAAGTACATTTCAAAGTGTGTTTGCATATTTATAAATCATGATTTTGAAAGTTGGCCATAGGAAGCGAGATGAAAACTAAATGTGTTTGTGGAAAAGCCCTCTGTGTTGGCTGGAGTGCTAAATTACAGCCATAACCAGTATAGGTTGTAAAAAGCGTTTATGGGGATGTGTATTCATCATACTCAAGCTTTTAATTTGTTACCTGTCATATTGTGTGTGCGTGAGTGTTTTTGTGTATGTGTGTGTGTCTGTGTGTGTTCATTGTTGAGTTTGTCATTTGGAGTGATGCTGTCTCTATTGCTTCCGATGGCTAATGGGCCCTTCAATCACAATTATTGATCAGCAATCTGAGTGTCTGAGTGAACACACACACACACGAGCTGATACACACCCAAATATGCACGCACAAAAAAACACACACAGTTTTGCAAACCCATATGTGATCATTTCTCTTTATACAGAACATACAGAAGTGTGTCTAAAGCCCACGTGCTTTCACAAATGCAATGGAAGATTTTAGCATGCACACACACAGACACACACATTCTCCATTAATGGAAGATTGATTTATCTTTTAAAGCAGGGAAAACTCAATCTGTGACACGACCTTCAGTGGAGGTCTGGGTACTCGGCTGTGTGTGTGTGTGCGTCACACATTGCATAAGTTGGAAAATTCAAACTTTTTGTCTCTAAAAATCGAGAAGCTTCCCGAGCGCTGTGAGCATTGTGAAGAGGTCTGCGGGAGAGGAGGGGCCGGAGACAGAAAGACAAAGACAGAAAATGTGATAGAGGACAGACAGAGACAAACAGAAAGCCTGTGACAAAAGCAGAGGGGAAACACAGACAACCTCCCTTAATCCCTCAACGTCCCAGAACGGCTGCCATCCTCTGCCATTACCGCAGGGATCTCCTCCTTTACTCAGCATTAGCTCATCAGAGAAGTGATTACCGTAGCTACCATAATTCCATTAACTAACGAATTTATGTTGCATTATTCTATTACACAACGAAACATTACATTTGCATTATTTAATCAAAGACGGCATAGGTTTGCATTATGTCATTAAAGATGTCGTTGGGTTGCATTAAGCCCGCTGAGGATGGGTTTCCATGTCCATTACACATGACTTGCTGGATAGCTTGGAAATTGCTGCTCAGTAAACTCAAATTAAAACACATTACAGTTTAGAAGCTTTTGGTGCACTGCTGTGCAACAAAATAAAGATGTTTTCTTGTTGTTCTTTGAAAATCTCATTCCTTTTTTTTTATTTGATTCTATTTTGTTGTTTTTTTTTTTACTTCAGTTGTGGGAGAGCTTTGCGGAAGAGTTTGGGAAATTGTCTGACCTGTAGAGTGAATGAATTTTTTAAAACCCTTTGGACAAACTCTCAGATGCACAGCTGTGAGGAGAAAAAGTAACCTCCCAAATCCACACTACATCTTACAAGCACAGAAAAACAATTTCTGAATAGCTGCTCAGTCAGACCACATGTATTTAAACAAAAAAAACCCAGCTAACTGAAGCGGAGGTGAGTCACGACATATCAGTCAATCTCCAAAAGCTGGTGAACAACTGCATTTAAAAATACAGATGTGATGCTGGCTGCTGCATTCCCTGCTTTAATTTCCAGCTTATTTCAGTGCTCAGGTGTTTGGTTCATGAGAGAATGAGCATAATATCTCGCTGTTCTGCGTTGTGACCTAAGTGGGTGATTGGTAATTTATCCAACTGTGTCTGTTCAAGCATTACTCAAACATTATTCGGTTGCAGAGTTTGAAGAGTACGGAGCCCCGCAGGGGACATGGGAGAAAAAGAAATTAAGACGGACTTTTGCGAGATCTCGCAAAACAAACTCGGGATCTCGCAAAACTTTTGCGAGGTCTCGCAAAACAAACTCGGGAGATCTCGCAAACGTTTTAGCCGCATTCTTCGGACACTGGCTCGAAGCCGACCGGGCGGTCGAGGCACGATGTGCCGGGAAAGCGGTGTTCCTCCCGGCTGTAGTAGGTCTCGACCTCCCGTTAGCTTCGAGCTAATGGGAAGAATGCGGCTAAAACTTTGCGAGATCCCGAGTTTGTTTTGCGAGATCTCGCAAAAGTCCGTCTTAATGTTTTTTTTCTCCCATGTCCCCTGCGGGGCTCCGTAGAAGAGGCTTAAGTAAAAGTAGCTGCAGTAACATTGCCTTGGCTGTTTGACTCTCTGTCTCTTTACACACCACTGTGCATTTAAATATTACTTATTATTAATCTCTGGCTCTCTTCCATAGCATGTTTTTTGTCCTGTCTTTCTCCCATTATCCCCAAACCGTGGCGAAAGATGGTGTCCCTCCATGAGGCTAGTGCCTTCTTGTTAAAAGGGAGTTTTTCCTTCCGACTGTCACCAAGTGCTTGCTCATTAAGGGTCATCTGATTGTTGGGGTTGACTGTATTATTGTAGGGTCTTTACCTTACAAAATAAAGTGCCTTGAGTCAACTGTTGTTGTGATTTGATGCCATATGAATACAACTGAGCTGAAACTGAATTGAATAAATCTGTTTTCGCTTCATGAGACACCAGGAAAAAAAGAAAAAGAAAAAACAGGGAATTCACTTTCAATCACTTTCACCAAATGTACTAAATCATATAACTAAATAGCATATTTCCATACTTCTGTGTGGAGCTTACATGCTCTCCCTGTGCTTGCAGGCGTTCTCTCTAGTTGCTCTCACATTTTAATACATGCATATTTGGTTAATCGGTGATTAGTTCACTCGGAAATGGTCACAGGTGTGAATGTGAGCATGAGTGGTTGTCTGCCTCCTGTGCTGGCTCTACGACAGACTGGCAACCTGTCTTGTTTACTGGACCCTATCCTAGTGCACAAGTCTGAATTGGATAAGCAGTTAAAAAGATGGATGGAAAAGCAAAAGCAACTCTGATGGACCTTCATCTTATCAACATGCCAATATGAACCTGCTAGTCTGTTGACTTGATTTTCTGGGTACAACTCCTGGATTCTGGTCTAGCCACGATAATACAGCCCATGTATTATATCTATACCCAATAATGAATGTCCAATTCTTTCATTTCTAATTCTTTAAAATGAAAATTGATGCTTTCAAGATTGTATTTTGGTACCTGCGTGCAGCCAAAGCATGTTCAAACATGACTGCTCACCAGAAATAAAAAACTAGAAGGCTTCTGGTACCGAAGGTCTTGTCTCTTGGTTACAAATTCTACATATTTATATGATGATATCTGATTATAGACATTAACAAGAAGTCAACAGGTAAATTGTAAATAAGATACAACCATTAGCCGCAGACAGTGTTGGGGAGTAACGGAATACACGTACCGCCGTTACGTATTTAAAATACAAAATATGAGTAACTGTATTCCGTTACAGTTACCGTTTAAAAAGGTGGTATTTAGAATACAGTTACTTTGTTGAAATAAATGGATTACATGGCGGTACTTCCCTGTTTCATATTGTGGCGGGTCAGGACTGTTTGGGTTTTGTTTGACAGCTACGTTCTGTTGTTCCAGGCGGCAGCGTTACAGTTGCCATGGTTACAGGGCGAGGCTCTCTCTCTGCGTGTTTCCTGGGTGAGAGAGGCCTTTTTGTTCTTGTTGTGCTAAGCTAATAGGCAGAATGCTACAGGTATAGCTCTAAAGAATGTAGCATCATGGGCAGTGTAGTCCGTGCTGCAGGGAGAATGGACTGCCATACACGTTATGTGTCTGTGAGCGAGGGAGGGAGAAAAAGGAAAAGTACGAGCTGTCATCGAGCAAAAACGGGAGCTGGAAGCATGTAAATATAATAATAACCACTGCAGCCAAGAAGAGAGCCTGACGAGCCCAGTTGTAAGTAAGCTATTAAGACTCGACTGTACACCGTGTTCGTGTTTTCCTCCAAAAACAATAAGTCCTGTTGGAGCAGCCTTTCAACGCCTCTCTTTGTCTCTCGCAAGCAAAGTTGACCCAGACAACAAAGTAAAGCTAGTTTTCGGCTACGAGCCCGACACAGAACCCACCGTATTAGCCAGAGGTCCCTTTACTACGGTTCGGAGCCGCGGACCTTCAGTAACAGTAATAAATCACAGCAATAGTACATTCATGTAGTTGTAAACAGCATGATAATATATTAAGTAATCCAAAGTATTCAGAATACGTTACTCTCATTGAGTAACGTAACGGAATACGTTACAGAATACATTTTGGGGCATGTATTCTGTAATCTGTAATGGAATACATTTTAAAAGTAACCTTCCCAACACTGGCCGCAGAGCAACATGAGCATCCTCTTGATTTCATGATTCTGGACACTTGACTAATGTTGTAAGGTTGGAATGGAGCTATTAGAAGAAAAGATAACTTTCTCCATAGACCTACAGACAGCTGGTATACATCTGTCTGAATTTGAGTTTCCTTTTTCATATTATGAAACCAAAACAGGGCTCATATCTGCTTGCAGATGCAAAATTGTCTGTTATGTCTTGTTACTGTAATTGTCAACATCTGATTAGACCTGAGTGTTTCATCTTGACTCCTCTGCTTTTTTTTTGGTACATTTCAAGTTGAAGAAAACATATGAAAGAAATAGAATATAAAGCATCAAATAGTGCACATTTTGCCCCGCTCAACTCAATATCTTGAAATGTTTTACTTTTGCTGAAACAAAGCTGTCGGCTGTAACTAATTTGATTTTCGATGTCTTGTAACTGGCTTGATAAGTCTGATGTGTGAAGTGAAGCCCCTCTGCAGCTTTTTTCCTGCCTCGCATGCTCACTGAGCTGCTCCTGTAAATGACTTTCTTACTGACAGATTTCTCTTCCTCTGTCTCCCTCAGGGTTATGTTCTTTCTCCAAGCTTGTACTTTCTTAACACTAATGACAAACCACAGTCAGGATGTAGATAGACTCTTTTATCAGGTTTAAGGGAATAAAAAGGAGAATATTGATCATTTTATGCTGCCCATGGTGTGGCTTAATCACCACCTTAATGCACTAAAAATTAGGGACAAGGTCAAAACATTTTTTTTTAAAAAAAGAGAAAGAAATGAAAGAAAGATGAATTATTGAATATTTTCTGTCAGTGTCTGAAGAAAAAGACAAGATCTGAAAGAAATGCTGCGGCATTTGTTCACCTTTATATCGAATGAGCTCTTTAAATGTTCTTTCACTGCTTATAATGAATACCGGCTGATGTGACAACTAGGTGATAAGTAGCCTGGAAGGTTAGCAGCATTCAATAAGTCACTGCTCGCTACTAGTAAGGCCTCTGTGTAATATCTCGGAGTGCCAAAAGTCAATAAAATATGTAATATAAGTAAATATGAGGTTACTTTATTACCACCGACCAAAGAATGCCACATTTGTTATTGATCATCTTTTCAAAGGGCTTCACGGAGCTATTGACTCGTGCACTGTTATTTTGTGTCTTTATATTAAACACAGTTATACTTTTCTTTGCATTTGATCCGTTTTATTCATGTGTGGCTTTGGCAGGTTTTTTTCATCATAACATCCCTTCTGGAAAAATAAAGGCTTGCAATAAAAAAGGAAAATCAAATTCAGTTAAATGGCACTGTTCTTGTGTGTGTGTCGCGTGTGTGCAGTCGGAATAAGTATGTTGTAATTGCAAGAAGAAGGAAACATGGTTCACCATTTTATCAAATGTACCACTCTCCAAGAAGGACCTATTATATTATATTATATTATATTATATTATATTATATTATATTATATTATATTATATTATATTATATTATATTATATTATATTATCTGTAGGTTCTGGTCTTCTAGAGGGGAAATAAGCATTTATTAATTTGTTGTGAGAACATCCAGGCCTTCACATTATGGCAGACCAGCTCTATTACATTTTAGAAACTAACAGACTCAGTTTTAGAGCTACAGAAATGTATTTTGCCTTCAGTGGATAAATATAAAAACCCTTCCAATTTAAGGCTAAATATGAGAGTTTCAGTCCCTTTATTTCCTCCATGAGTCTTCAGTTGATGAGTGCTTGGCAAGGTCTGGTAGTCCAGCAAATATTGTCCCTCGTTCATTTACTGGAGATTGGAAATGGTTCAAGAACGGAATGACCCGTTCTGCCAGAAGATGTACAGACAAGCTCATGTACATATAACTGAAAACTGAATTGGTTGCTCTTTGAAAATAACAGTGTTGGTTTAAGGGAGGTGAGCTGATTTAGAAAGAAAGAAAGTAAACATAGTATTTGCAGTAAAGGTCTTTTTATAGCCTTGATGCTATTCTATATGAATTAAAGGCAACCTATTTGGATCAGGTCCAGGTGTGTATTTCTTTTGTTGGACTCTAAGGCTACGTTCACACTGCAGGTCTTAATGCTCAATTCCGATTTTTTGATCAAATCCGATTTTTTTGTCTGCTCGTTCACACTACAAATAAAATGCGACAGCAAACGCGCTCTAGTGTGAACGCTCAAAGCGCCCGCATGCGCAAAAGAAGACGTCACACACAACACGCTCTGTTTAGACCCATGCAAACAATATTGTTTGACAGATGGCCCTTAATATAAAGACTTCGGACTTTACGTTTCCCAATTTTTGCTTTATGTTATTTTGTTATTTACATAATAATATAAATAACAAAATAATGATCCTTATTGCTGTTTTAGAGGAGCGCTGCTTCAAAGGATAGTTGCAGATTTCTGTCAGAATCTGCAGATTATACAGTACAAATAAAATGTTCACGTTGTCTTCCCAACAATTTCACTAACATCTACACTGGATGGCCAGGAAGCGTTCGCGATGTCTTCTCCGGCGCTGATAATTGGCGTCTGTCTTGTGTCGGTGACGTAAAAGACGGATTTAATGCGACATGACCGTTCAAACAGCAGTCGCTTTCTAAAACATCTGATATGTATCGGATTCAGTACCACATACGAAAGTGACCCAGATCGGATTTGAAAATATCGGATTTGCACCGTTCACACTATCATACCATGATCGGATATGGGTCGCATAGGGTCAAAAAAATCGGATTTGCTGCGCTTTCGCCTGCAGTGTGAACGTAGCCTAACAGAGCAGCTTTGCATGCCCTCCAAGTCATCCAAGTCTTTTTAGCTTCACCCTCCCTCAAAGCCAACTTCCTTCCAAACAGCTCTGCTCTGTATGATATCATGCAAAAAGTCTATATATAAATAAAATGCATATGCTCATCTCATTATTTGAAACTATGGCCACCTTTAACATAAATGTCCACCATTATAAGTATGTAATATATAAGAAAAGTCCAAAACAAACAAACAGTTGTTTAAAAGAAAGCTCTCCTGATATTGGGACTGATAAAAATGCCAGTGTTGTGTTTGAATCTTTGTTTACCCCAATAATCGAACCAGCAAAACGACTTTCAGATTCATTCTTTCGAGTATGTGATTCATTAGAGATTCGACAGTTATTTCTCTACTAATAACAGACATGTGTACAGATTCTTGTCATACATAGTTTTAATTGCAGATGTCAGTAATGCCTTTGAAAAAAAAGTGAATATTAAAAATCAAACTTAGATTTGCATGTCAACAAGCATGGAAAAAGACATTCAAGGAAAGGAGGCGATGCAAAGAACACTTGTCTGCATATAGCACTTTGCAAGAGTCTTGAGTCTTCTTTATGGTTTACTAGGAAAATGGGAAAATGCTGCAGCATTATACTGAATCATAGGAATCCAGCATATACTATCACCACAGCCTGAACCCTTTTAGGCAGCTTCATTGTAATTTTTTAAGCAGACTTCAGGAATACTTCTCCAGGCTTCTTGAAGGACATTCTTCTTTGGATGTAGAAGGACTGGACTGAAAGTAAAACATTGAAAAACCTTCAGAAAGTCCAGAGAACTATTCGTAAGTCTCAAGACCTCTTAAAAAAGTCTGCATCTTAAGAGGCAAAATACAAAGAAATGAGGGATGTAGCTCAAGACGAGATTATTAATCATGGTAATAATTTTATATTGCTATAGGTAACTTGTTTTAATTTCAGTATCCACTGATGTGAATTTCTGTCAGAAGAGCTGCACAGAAATGTTTGGCTGCGTTTCATCGCTTTGCTCTGGGGAGCACACTCCTGCTCACTCAGCTGTTGGAGCTGCTGCATTTCAGTTAGCCAAAACAACTTCTTGTTTTGTACATGCAGGGGACCTGTGGGATTACTACACATTTTATAACATGTTGTCAGAGTCAAAGTATGCTGGTGGAGTCAGAGTTTCTGCACTGAGGGACTGCAACAAAGAGAGGCTGCTGCCTAAAAGCACCACCAGTAGCTGGTGGTGCTTTTAGACTATAAAGGCCGAGCTGTCCCCAGCCGACTGGATGCGTCTGTGCTTAACCTCATCGCGCTGCAGTAAGGTCTTCTCTGGACTCTGTCTTTTTATGCCATTGCTGACAACAGCACTGAAAAAAATTCAGTGCTGTTGCTCAAAATATTCCTGGGTGCCAAACTGAAGGAAACTATCACTGCTGGACAGCGAGAACTATTACTTGGATTTAAAAAATGACTTCTTGAGTATTTCTGCAGTGATTTAAACAAGGTGTGCATCAGTCATGGTTTTTCAGTTTTGATCATGCTCAGCCTCGGGCGATTCTCTGTGATCCCTTTTCATTGCTGTCAGTTTAACTTCCTCCCTTTGTTGGTTTTCTCCCCAATTTCCTCCACCACCTGTTCTTGATCAGTTAATCGCTCTCCCCAGCGTACACACTCCCCTGCTTCCCTCGCCAGATTGTCTTGTCACTGTCCAGTCAAGCTTCCAAGTGGATATTCCTTGAGCTAGATTTGACTCCTTGTGTTTTTCTTTCCCAGTATTTATCCCATGTGGGGTTTTTTTCCTATTTAAAATTTTTCTTGCATGTTTTTCATAGTGTGACTCTGCTCACGTGTGACCTTTCACCAGAATCATCTGCCTTACTGACTGGGAAAACCCATGTATGGCCATTGGTAACTTATATATTTTGCATTGTTTCATGTTTTTGGTTTGTTTGCTTTACTCATTGAATTGATACATCATCAGATAGTCATCTTCATCTTTGGTGTCATTACATCACACAGTAAGTTCAACTACAGTCAAAGAAGACACTGATACACTGAGATAAAATAATAAAGTAACCACCTGATCATTGCAACACCCACAACTTCATGTCTATTTTTTACGATTGTAAACTTTTAGAAGCAGTGAAACTGGATCCAAGTTATTCTGTCTCTATAGGTTGCATGAATAAATTATTATAAATTATTATTATTATTATTATTATGTTTGTTGCATTATCAGAAATGCATTATATTATTTGGTGTTTATGGCTAAGACAGGCTAGTATAAGGATATCTTACTCGGTTTACTTGGTTGTTACAAATGTGGTTATGATTGTGTTGGTGGGACAGCATGCTTTCTGCAGTTAGACATAAAAGGCTGCAGCCAAGTAAATGTACTTTGGTTTGAGTGTTTGCTTCATTCATACTGGCAGCCAAGAAGAAAAACATTTGTCAGCTTCGTGGTTGAAATAACAACTAGTAGATTTAGAGAATATCAGATGGCTACAAGTTCTCCTGCGTGAAGATGTGCCAAAAAAGAAGTGCCAAAATGGCTCCAAAGCCACCATTGCTGGCAGTTTACTAGAAGTAAAATCCAAGAGTACAACTAATTACAAGAGACATACACAGTATGACCTGGTCTGTTTATTTATACATGCTTTAAATTAGAAGCCCATTATCTTTTTTTTTAAAGGCACAATTTAGGCTTCTGTATATCTGGAATGATTATGGGTCTAGAAATAGGTATAAACCACTTGAGAATAATGTGTGAATGCTTGTCCTTGAGTATATTTTTGTCATTGTGTGTCAAAATAATGTGAACATTGTGAAATATGGTACAGTACACGCAGGGTCTCTGAAGTGGAGAGTTTCAGTTTGTAAAGAATGCTGAAGTGGTAATTAACCCTTTAAGACCTACCATAGAACCAAGTCCGCCAGAGCTTTTATTATTATATTTTTACATGCTGTGGAGCCATTTTTGGGAGCATTTCAAGTTGCTATACATCAATACAACCATTATAGCCCAAATTTTAATAATATGTATGCATTAAGTGCATAGTAATTACATAAATTGCAAAAAAGGGCAATAAACTACAAAAAAATTGAAAATCGTTTTTGTTTTTTTCACATATATTTCTAGTTAGAGAAATTTAAGAGGCTTATCCCTCAAAACTGTAAATACAAAAATGTTGCACAAAATAGTTTCCCACCACAGGAAATTTATTTTGAGTGTCTTCATAGTTTTATTTTTGAAATACACCAATTTTTATATACTGCAGGAAAAACAAAAATAAATATTATAATGCAGATTTCCAAAAAAGCAGCATATGCATCAAAATAAACTATTTCCAGCAGTGCAATATGAGTCCTAAGCATCCCAGAAACGACACAGAAAGTCATAAAGTCAAACATAACTTTTAAAAACACCAGTATAGGCTCATGAGGCCCTAATTATAAAAAAACTACATTTCCGCGAAAATGACGTCACTTCCGGTTTCGGGCAGGTCATGGCGGACATGAGATGGTTCGCGCTGATGGACGTAGGAAGTGTTATGAACAGCTGATCGGATCGGCAAAGCGTGTTTCTGGAATATTATGTTTTTGTTGCTGCAAGCGCTTTTTATGCAGTTTTTGCAAAGCTATATGTGGAAGGAAACTGTGACCGAGGACAAGCTGATGGCATAAGATGTAAGTACAACTCCTCCGGTTTCATATGCAAAAAAAATTATTGCGCTAGCTCACGTGGTTGCAGAGCTACCGGGATTTAAAAATAGTTACGCAAAACGGAGCGTGCAGCTTAGACCGGCTTTAAAGGGTTAAGGACTCATGCAACCAGCACAGACTGACATTCATCTAATTAGAACAAAGACACTGTGACACTGGAAGGTATTTTTGTAAAACATGCACACCTGGTGGCTCGAAATGACACTGAAATGTTTTGATCCAACCTGATGTCTCTCACAGAAAAGACAAATTGTTCTTACCTCCAAGTTATCACATTGATATTTGGGCTACGTCCACATGTACAC
This sequence comes from Neolamprologus multifasciatus, assembly GCF_963576455.1. Lineage (NCBI taxonomy): Eukaryota > Metazoa > Chordata > Actinopteri > Cichliformes > Cichlidae > Neolamprologus > Neolamprologus multifasciatus. The sequence continues at coordinate 29,868,524 of NC_140451.1, forward strand.
GGGTGTTTTTGAAAACTGAGATTTTCCGTTTTCGTTTTAAAAAATAATCCCGTCCACACGTAAACGCAGAAATGAAGGAAAACGCTGCTAGGAACATGCCAAAGCAGCAGGTGGCGATATATTCCTAACCGTGTAGAAATGTTGGCCAATCAGAAGTCTAGAAGCCTCTGTGGGAAATAGTAAACAAAGCTGGGGCAAAGAAGCAGAACCGAGTCGTATGTGTGGAGGGACAGTAACTGTGTGTGTATATGTAAGCATTTAAACACTGCAGAGAGTAAAATTAACAGTAACAGTATTGTAGAAATTCATTTCACCGAAACAATAATGTGGCGCACAGTGTGACGTCAAAAAAGGCGCACACCTTTGACGCTGCGTTTTCTCCGTCCACATGTAAATGCAAAAATTTTCGAAAATATCCACCCTGGCAGGCGTTTTTAGAAATCTCCGTTTTCAGTGACCGAAAACGTAGTTTACGTGTGGACGAAAGGTGCAAACGCATAGAAAAATCTGCGTTTTCAAAAATACCCGGGTACGTGTAGACGTAGCCTTGGCCAGAACACATTTCCACTTAGAGGTTAGCCACTTCCCATCAACTTTTTTCATCTTCTTGTGTTGTCAACTAGACTTCAATATGATTGCTGGTGTTTTCACAGAACCATTTAACAAAGGAGGAGAAACCTCTTTGTTAAATGGAAGAAATCTGTTCTTTATCATGTGGTTCAAGTTGTTGAAGAGTGTGTGTATGTATGTATGTGTATGTATGTGTATATATATATATCTCCAAATCCCTTTCGCTAAACGTAACCAAGTACACAAAGTGCCTAAACACAACCAAACCAAATCTATGATTCTGTCCCCACAAACTGTGTCCATAGGTGGGAATAAGATTGCAGATGCAAGTGGGGCAATTAGCTTCCTGGGCTCCCCTCAGTGATTTGCACGAACCACTGCTTTCCTGCATAGTAGTGTGGCATCTAACTAGGATGCCTCCTGGATGTTTTCCATGGGAGGTGTTTTAGAGAATAACCAATTGGGAGAGGACCCCGGGGCAGGCCCAGGACATGCTGGAGAGATTATGTCTCTCAGGTGACTTGGGAAGGCTTCATTATCCTCCCGTATGAGCCGAAGGAAGTTTCTGGCGAGAGGGTGCTCTGGGCATCTCTGTTTAGACTGCTGCCCCTGCAACCCAGACCCTGATAAATGGGAGAAAATGAATGAATATATGGATGGATGGATCAAAGTAAAATAAGTGGGAAAATAGTGGTCCCAAAAGGGATATGAACCCCCTTCTTCTCAAATCGAGAGATTATGCCAACGACATCATTATGCAAATTTGACTCATCTGGCAAAATGGTATTCAGGAGCCTTACCGTGTATGTTACCTGGTGAGAAAGCTTCTCTCCACGACTTTATAGAGCCTTAAACTGACAACAACTTCATTAGACCCACAGCACATAAGGAGTTTTGACCTCAGAAGTTTTAACCTCAGAAGCGATGTCGTGCTAAAGATGTCAAACATATGGACGTGCCTCTGGCTTCATGTCCATAACAGATTTTATGCACTTTTTTACAAGTTGTGTTGCATAAACAGGGTGAGGATGTGTAACATTTGGAATGGGGATGTGCTGCAAACACATTTAAATTGATGTTCCTGGCTACTTTAGACAATAGTACCCCCAAAGAGCAGCTTATATAATGTGGATGATAAATACTGCATCCTACTCTGTGTTCGAACATCCCAGCTGTGGATTAAACCTGAACAGGCTATCCTAACAATGGTTTTGCAGATCAGTTGTTTTTTCAACTTTGCAGACTTTGAAATTTTTTTTTTTTACATTTATTGAACTGCTGTCCCCTGGTTGACTCCCACTGTTTTGTCCCTGCAGTACCTTGTTAATTGCAACAAATTAACCCAATTATCTTAATGGGACATTACCTCGTTATAGAACTATGATTGACCTCAGTTGGAACCAGGTAATTGCGGAAACATCAACAGGTCTCTGGGATAATGTGTGGCAGCCATTAATGCACGACAGAAATATTCCACAAAGATTTAATTTGATATTTTAGAGGTTTTAATATTTCTGGATGATACAGAGACAGAAATATCTGATATATGATCTCTGTAAAAGACTGAATTTGATTTATTTTTGTTATTTTTTATTTCATCACAGATTTAAAAAATAAAAAACAGCCTGAAGACACTATTACTTCTATAAAGTCAAATTTCGTATACATTATTTTCCCATATGGAAAAGAAATATAAAAAACGTATAAGATGCATAAGATGTGGCTTACTTCATATAGTGAATCATGTAAGGCTTATATGATTTACTCATGAAAGTGGCCACTTTCTCATTATATATTGTTTTAGTAAGTATCCAAAACATACAAGTTTCATTTATATAATTTTTCAAGGGATCTTATATCTGTTTTCACTCTTGTATGCTTTTCATACACGTTTCGCACAAGACAGATACAAACTTTATAAGATTTATATATATATATATGTCTTTTCTAGAGGTGGGAATCACCATACATCCCACAATACGATATTATCACAATACTTAACGCACGATACGTTATTATTGCAATTTTTAAAAATATTTTGCAATATTCCGATTCTGTACATAAAGGTAAACTTTATCAATATTCATTTTTTTCTAATATCAAAGTCTCACACTCAGTCTTTCTCTCATTTCAGTTTGATTGTTGACAAACTGAACGGTTTGTATTACAGTCTAGTCCAACTTAACTGAATCAACCATCTGGTACAATTATAGCTATTCTGAACTATGCAGTTTATGAAAACTATGCAGCCCCTTCAGCAACTGAAGAATTTGAAAGTAAATTAAAACAAAATATAATTTTACATTAAATAAAAAAGTTTTAAACTTAATTAAAATAAAACATGTCTTAAATTAAAATAAGTAAACTGTCATGTTTATTACTGCCAAAAAAAAGTTAAACACATTTGGACAGTGAAGGAATGTCAGGATTCTTGCTCAGAAAAAGGATCAACATGCTCTGAAGTCAGAGCACAAAAACCTTTTTGTAACAAAATATCGATTTCTGCTGTCCCTGTATTGATACATTATTAGCAAACAAAATATCACGATACTACACAGTATCGATTTTTTCCCCACCCCTAGTCTTTTCCATATGGGTTGTGAGACCTAAATGTTAATGACAGTATCAATACTTTCATGAAAGACTAGATCTACATTATGGTGCAAGTAGCATTTTTATGTTACTCATATTTCACCTTTTTAACAGTAAAATTCAGTTTGTCTTATAAAAGAAATATTTCTATAGATTTGTATTATATTTATTTAATAATATTTCAATGAAACTTAAAATACATCATTTAGGTTATTATATTATTATTGAAAAAAAAATGTCATATGTAAGTACATTTTCTTTTAAAAAGAAAAGTATGGCAGAAGCAGAATATGAAAACAAATCTACAAGGTTCAGAATAAATGGTAGCTAACTTATAAGCGTTAACATGAAGAAACATCTGTTTCTTTCTGTTATTGTCAGTGGTCCAAAATATTTCTGAATTCTTAACAGACATTTCATTAAATAAATAATATTTTACTTATCATAATAAGGACACTGTAAAACAAAAAGTGATTCATACTCAGCTTCTCTTAAGTGACATAACTTACATAACCTGCTGCCCTCCTTTATATTTGTAAATCTGCCAAATTTAAGAGAAAAAAGAAGGCGTCCTGTTTGCTGCTGGTGCAACTAAAGATCTTTCATTTTTATGTTACTCATATTTCACCATCTTAGATGATAAATTATATATTTATACAGATATATATTAGTTCCTTAACAACTGCACTGGAGCTCCAGAGCCCACAAAAATTGTTTGATTGACTAATTTAATATGGACCTACATGTTTACCACAAGGAAACAAGAGGTTCACTTGATTGCATCTCTAAACCTTTTCTTTCATAGAAATTACACACTTAAAGAAAATCCTTTGTGCCTGAAAAATGGCTTCAATGTATCTCTACACCCCCTTAAATATGTGCAGATCTATGCATCTATGAATATGCAAATTGTTCTTTGCTTCGGTCTCCACCGTCCCTCCACCAAGAGCATACCTGCTCACCTCCGACTCTGCAGAAACCATTTGAAAGTATGCAGTGGGAAGTTATATAATTGGAGCACTTTAATAGTTCGTGCTCAAACTGAAAAACAATAGTGAACAATAACAAGAAGAGTTGTTCTGGGTTGTCTTCATGGGAATGTATTTTAGGTATTAGTCTTTATGGTAGAAGTGGAGTGATAATTACTAAAATGAGCCTTAACAAACAGATCAAAATGTTCTGCCAGTGTTATATTAGCTGAACCTTGACTCCTGAAGCCTGCTTTGAATAGACAGCCACACCCTGGAGTTGTTTGAAATTATTCCATAGGTTTGTTATTTATAAACAGATGTCTGAATCTTTGTTTTTGAGGCTGCCATTGATCCACTGCACTGGTCATAGAGCTGAAGATACCACCAGTATTATTTATCTGGTAGACCTTTCTTGCAGATTCTGCTTGAGTCTACTGTTTTTAACCCTTTAAGACCTACCATAGAACCAAGTCCGCCAGAGCTTATATTATATTTTTACATGTTGTGGAGCCATTTTTGGGAGCATTTCAAGTTGCTATACATCAATACAACCATTACAGCCTAAATTTTAATAATATGTATCCATTAAGTGCACAGTAATTACATAAATTGCAAAAAAGGGCAATAAACTACAAAAAAATTGAAAATCGTTTTTGTTTTTTTAACATATATTTCTAGTTAGAGAAATTTAAGAGGCTTATCCCTCAAAACTGTAAATACAAAAAAGTTGCACAAAATAGTTTCCCACCACAGGAAATTTATTTTGAGTGTCTTCATAGTTTTATTTTTGAAATACACCCACTTTTATACACTGCAGGAAAAAACGAAAATAAATGTTATAATGCAAATTTTCAAAAAAAGCAGCATATGCATCAAAATAAACTATTTCCAGCAGTGCAATATGAGTCCTAAGCATCCCAGAAACGACACAGAAAGTCATAAATTCATAGATAACTTTTAAAAACACCAGTATAGGCTCATGGGGCCCGGATAGTAAAAAACTACATTTCCGCGAAAATGACATCACTTCCGGTTTCGGGCAGGTCATGGCCGACATGCAATAGTTCGCAGTGACGTAGGAAGTGTTATGAACAGCTGATCGGATCGGCAAAGCGTGTTTCTGGAATATTATGTTTTTGCTGCTGCAAGTGCTTTTTATGCAGTTTTTGCAAAGCTATATGTGGAAGGAAACTGTGACCGAGGACAAGCTGATGGTATAAGATGTAAGTACAACTCCTCAGGTTTCATATGCAAAAAAAATTATTGCGCTAGCTTACGTGGTTGCAGTGCTACCGGGATTTAAAAGTAGTTGCGCAAAACGGAGGGTGCAGCTCTGACTGGTTTGCAAATATTTGACCAACAGAACACAACTACCTGTTACCTTTTTGGTATTTTAGCTTTTAAAACAGTTGAAAAAATGTTCTTTTATAAATTGTATCAATTTTATTTTCTCATTAATTGAAGGTTATCGTGGTACCTCATGGTACACTTTAATGTGGGAATCAGTCTAAACTATAAAGAAATCATACAGCTGATTTATCAAAAAAAAAAACTTGACTATTTGTCCAGCCGCAATTTGCCACACAGACACAGAGTGAGACATCAGCTGCTGTACCATAATGGTCACAGCAAGGGAGCGGAAACTGTCCCGCTCTGCCACTGTCATTTCATGGCAACTGCTCACCTGTGGTGTTGGCTCTTTTGTCTCATTCATCCCTTTTTTTTCTTTTTACTAATATATGAAACATGTTAGCAACTATTAATAATATTTTGTATATTTTTTTAATCTATTTTTTTCACATTACGATTTTTTAATAATCCTCTATTCTCATAAAGTTTAAATGAATGGGCTTTAAAATGTTCATCCAAGGTGTATATGTCATTTCACTTATCTATCAAATTTAGAAAATACAACTTTTTCATTTCTAACATTTTAACCAAATCTAATTTCTTTTTTTTTCTTTTTTTCTTTTTTTTTGGGGGGGGGGGTTAATTCCTCAGCGAGCTTTGTCCACCTTTTTCGTTAGCAGTTCTCTTTTGTTATAAAATATTTGTTAAAAATGTCCTAAATTGCAAGTTTGTTCACTATATGTCTTTCAGAGGTGCTTAATTAATATTTGTTCTCCAATGCTGTAACACGTAGAGGCTGTGCTGCACATGCAAAAATTACTCTGCACAGCAGCCTGCAGCTTAACATGTAGTTGAGGAAAGTGTTTCTAAGATAAATTTGGTCTTGGATGAGTGTTTACCCTTCATTAAAAATAACAATATTTTGTTTTCTTTAGGGACCTACAGAGAAAATTACGTGTTTTTGATGATTCAGCAAAACCTGATATTGTGGTCAGTGATAATTCCTGCAAGAATATCTTTACATAGCAACTAGTCAGGTTTAGGAGATGATTGTGTTTTATTAAACAATAAAACAATCTTCTGTGCTAATTTAGTAAATTTGCTTGTGAGATTTCTGGCTAGGATCTCCGTGAAACATCCTCTCTCCTTGGCTGGTCAGCTGTGCAGCCATGACGAGATTCACAATTTTTAGCAGCCAATTTGATTTCCTGCCTGCCAAATTACTTTTTGGATCGCAGAAGTCGGATCAAACGCAGGTGGGCTACCTTCCAGAGTGGCTAGTAGACCTGACAGACTTAAAGCCAAAGTCATAATGCACACAAACACCCACTCTCATGTGCACAGCCTGCCACCCACACACACAGAGATACACACACTCAGAAACTCTCTCTGTGTCTTGATGGCGAATATTTCATGGCTCATTTGTCTGAGTGTCTGAACAACAGAAAGCAAGAGAGACAGAGAGATAAAAACTAATGATAGAGACATGAAGAGAGAGGATGAATAATAGAAAGAAAAGATGAGAGGGAGTGCGAATAATAATGAAAAGAGAAGATGAGACAGTAGAGGGAGAATGGGTGTTGAAGTAATGATGCAGGAATAACATCCTCCTTATTGTCTCAGTGTATCTATGTGTCTCCTATCTTAGTCTTATTCTGTCTCTTCCCCTTGCCTCTCCATATCTCCGTCTTTCTTTGCCGGTCTCTCATCTTTCAAGTCATTTCATCATCAGCCATGCGGCAGAGACAAGGCAGAGTCAAAAATCACTCAGAGACATTTTTTTTCTCAGATTTTCACTTGAACCAAGACCGCAAAGGACCTCTTTGTGGTTTACATCAATGGATAGCTTACTAAACATGCCTACTGAAGATGATCCATGACACAAACACATAACAACCAAACAGAGATTAAACAATCAGAAGGAGCCAGAAAGTGACCATAAAGAGATACAAAATCACTACAAAAAGATAGGAAATATCAGCACATAGAGAAAGGAAATTACTATAAGAAGAAAAAAAATGATAACACGGTAAAATGGCAATGCAGACACTTACAAATACATAAAATAACAACCAAATCACTCAAGAAGTGAAATATGAGCACAAAGAGATTCTAAATGACTACAAAGACAACCAAAATTGACAAAAAATTGTCTTAAAAAAGATGCAGAATTGCCATAATTGTCCATGAAATGGTGCAAAATGGCCAAGGAAGGCATGCATTTACAACAGAGCAACACAAAATGACAAAAAATGGTCAAATGAACAACAACACTATATAAAATTACATCAAACACAATATGTTGCAAAGTATGACCAAAATACAAAATGCCAATCAATAGACACAAAGTAACTAAAAGGATGTGCTACGGACAAAATGGAAATGGAATGGCCACAAAGAAATGATCATCATTACAAACAGAAAAATGGGTGTGCATTATCCATAATTAGACACAAATTACCCTAATAAGATGCTAAATTGCAATACACTTAAATCCTAGCAAAGTAGCAAAAAAATGGACACAAAGAAACCGAAAAGGACTATGCAGACAGTCCTAATCTCCAAAAACAGACACAAAATGACTGCAAAGAGATGTAAAGTGACAAACTAGATACAAGCTGCAAAATTTCTACAAAGAAACCTCAAATGTCTACAGACTATAATGACTGAAAAGAGAAGCAAAAGTGCTTTAAAGGGATTCAAAATTACCACAAAGAATGCAAAAGCATGACAAATGGCCTACCATTAAACCTTAAAGTGACAGTAAATTGCAGCAAATTTGACAAAAAAATAGACATATAAAGCAGCCATAAAGTTACATCAAAAAAAGATAAGATTAAAAAAACCCAATTGCAAAGATACAATGCAGCAACTGAAAGAAATGGAGGTGAGTCCAAAATATGCCAAGGGAGATACAAAATACCAAAGAAATACAAAACAACTATAATTTGACACAAAGTGGCAACAAAAAGAAGAAAATTTATGTTGAAGTATTTTTTTTTTTATGTCTACAAATAGAAACCAAAAGAAGGCAGCGAGGTGGTTATATGGCCTTAAAATGACTCAAAACAACCACAGGAATCGTTCATTGGCCAAAAGCAGTACAGAACCAAAAAGAGAAACAAAATGAATGCATAACCATAAAATGAAATGAGAAACAACTACAGAAATAAGTCACAAAAAGAGAACTGAGGCTCAAAATGACAACAATCAGAGTTTAAAAAACAGACACAGAATGGACCCAATGAAAAAAGCCACAAATAAATATTAAATAGCTACAAAGAGATAGACAATGATAATAAACTATTAAAAAAAAAAATAGAAACAAAATTCAAAAGTACTACAGAGCAATGTAAAAGAGTGTCCCTTTTAGTCTTGGCGTCTCGTTGTCACGTGAAAGAAACTGGCGGTTCTTTTACATCTTTTACATCAGCGGTCACCAACCCCCAGGCTACGGACCGGTAGTGGTCTATGAGTCGTTTGGTACACGAGAGTTGAGGCTCAGATGTGAAATTTATGGTTTTCAGGGTATTTATCGGTAGGGTTATCGTTTTTATCATTAACCCTGTTTCCCTGGGTCTTTTCCCGTGTGTTATGAATAAATCTTCCTTTTTTTGGTACCGGTACTGGTTTTATTTTGTTGGAGATTATGTACCAGAATTTCAGGAGCAGGACCACGCCTCCAAACACGCTCCTTCCGGTTGTCATCTATATAGGTTCCCCCAATTCTGCAAGCTGTTCATTCTTGTTTACGTTCCCCACCCTCCCGCTCTCCTTGTTCTCAATTCTTTAACTTCTTCACCTCTATTTAGTGCACGGGGATCTGCCAGACCCGGGCGCCGTCGCCAGTCCCCTTCGAGGCCTTCCCCAAACCACAGCTCAATTCATGTCCAAGCATTCACCTTTACCTACTAAAACGCTGTCAAACCTCAAATGAGGATGTGGGCCCAGCTAGTCTGCAACACCTTAAAGTGAAAATATTGTCGGACATAAACCGGTCCGTGGCGCAAAAAAGGTTGGGGAGTGCTGTTTTAGTTGACGTATCCCCTTGTCTTGTGTTCACATTTCATCTTCACAACTGTTTCAAGAAATCAATTCCACTCTCAAATATAACACAGCAAAATGCACACAGGTTTCCCCCTTGCAGGCACCTTTCTCTCACAGCTAATTTAAAATGAGTGGATTCGTATGTTGCAGACATTGGCTCTACATCTCCAGGGAGGTTCTTAGGCTACACGTAGGGTTGCCAACTCCCTGAGAAATAAATAAGGGACACCTCGTGGCCAGGGCCGGGCGACCCAGTTGTCTTCACCCTTCCCAGTGTGGTGAATTTTTTAGCTCTTTTTTTGTTGTGAAATTATTTTTTTTAACCATTTGACTTGAATTTGATTTAAGTAGATGCGTATTCTTTGTGATATCAACACATGGGAAACAAAAATCATTTAGCCATTTATTTTTAGCTCAAAATGACAACATTAACACAATAAAACAGGTCTCTTTCTTAAACAGAAGCCTGTCATGCTTAACTTTTGATAATAAAAGTAAATCTTTCTTTAAAAGAACTCTGTCCTGCTTAACTTAAAATTATATAAATTAATAGAAAACAATAGAAAGAAAAATATTCTTGTAACAGTGCACATTTAGTGCATTTAGTGCAATTGGCTTCAGCAGAGGCATTATTTCAGCTTTTGCTCCCGTTTGTAAACCCACTTGTTCCCATGATTACGCGTCATAACTCATCATCATTATTCATCTATGTATTACTTTTATGTATTACTCATCTATTTGTTGTAATCATCTATCCTTGCAGTTGTTTATTACACAAAATAAATTATATTATCACACTTCTGGCCACATAGCGCTGATATTCACTGCACATGCCCATTTTAACCTTAACCAGAGGGTTTAAAAACAAACAAACCAGTGTTTACCATATCTGGTTCTGCCGTGGCCTGGTAGACAAAAATTGGTTAAGGGTTCCCCGAGCTTTCACGCCCCTCATGTTCTTCATGTGCCCACCATTAGAAGCACGCCTATGGAAAAAGTGCGCCGGCACACAGTGCAGTGCGCTTTATAGATGTTATCGTGCACTTTTCCAGCCAGGTGTTTTCCTTTTCCCATTCTTCCCTGCACTTTTGCAGCCTTTTTTTCTTTCTCTGAGAGGAACAAACATTGCTGGTCTAATGCCTGGCTCACACTGTGCGATTTTTGGCCCATTTTGAGCCGATTTTTGAGTCGTGATCGGCCCGATTTTGGCCTTCATCGTGCATAGTGTAGTATACGTGGGGTAACGAGAAGCGATTAACACCTCACGACCAGCTCCCGATCATCAATCGCTCGTGAGGGTGTCACCGCAGCCGCTCACACTGCTCACGCGCAAACACGTAAACGTCGGTGAAAAAGACGGAGCAGCACGGCTGTGCAGCGTGTGATCTGGACTCAAGCGATGGAGGCACAACTTGTAGAACTTTGGAAAGCTCATCCGAGCCTTTTCGATGTGGCATCACCAAATTATCACGACCACAACAACCGTGAAAATAGTTGGATTTACATTGCTGCTCAATCACAGCTGCCTGATCATGTTTGTCATTAGTAATTTAGCAAAGTTGATGGTGGTGTGTGTCTGTGTGAGTGAAAGACAAAGAGGGAGAGCGAGCGACAGATTTTCTGTTATAACCTTCATTTTATGGAGGCACAGTGTGACTCAGGTCGCATCAGAGCATCGGGCGGTATAGTGTGAGACCTGCATCGTGACCTACGAACTTATAACCCATGCGAGCCAATCGTGCAGTTTGAAAATCGCAGTGTTTGCCCAGCTTCAGGTGTACTGTCGTCTGAGACTTGCACCGCAGTGTCGGCGTTTGTTTCCCTGTTGGCCATGCTTTTTGTTGTGGTCATCTGTTGTCTTCCGGTATTTTCTCCGCAAGCGACCTTTCCTCAACCAATGAGATGAGCGGTAATCTGAATTGTCATACTCGAATTGTCATAAGTGTGCTGTCAGCTCATTGGTCACAAAGCAGGGGCGGGGCTGGGAATTATGTTTTCAAACAAAGCGTTAATTACATTAAAACTTATAGACTACTTTTGATTCTCACTGTATTACGGGACAAAGTGCGTCCCTTATTAGCTCAATACGGGACGTGTACTTTTGTTTCTAAATACGGGACGATTCCGTTTTTTAAGGGACGGTTGGCAACCCTAGCTACACGTTACTTTACTTCAACTTTAATGCTAGTCTTAATTAACACCCCGCAGGCATCACCGGCTTCTCTTTTCTTACATGGACTGAAGCAATCAAAATCTGTGTGTCTTTGTCCTGTTACGCCTGTTTTGAATTGCTTAATTCCAAAACACAGAGCTACAGTGAAGCTCAGAGGAACAGGAAATCAGTTGCTTGTCTGAAAAGCTAGTTCCTTTAATAGAAGTTTGACATCCTCAAATCATGGCTTCTTTCTTCTCAGCCTCTCCCTCTGACCCACCCCTTTCCCCCTCATCCTCCACCTCCTTGTTCTCCTCCTCCTCCTTTTCTTCCTCCCCTCCACCGCCTCATTACGTGCTGCTTTAATTAGCCTGTCTGATATTGCAACCGGACTTCAGAGAAGCGGCAAGAGATGAAGATAGAGAGATAGAGACAGGGACGAGGGAAGGAATAAGTAAAGAGGGTTTTTGAAGTCGACAGTGTACTTTGTGGGTTAATTACACAGCTTTTCCCTCCCACTTCTCTTTCACTTTTTACTGTTGTCAAATGATAAGTGCATGTAGGGATGTTGGACTAAAACTGACAACAAGCATAAGTTTGACACACTCCCATACCATCTGCTGAAGTCCTCAGAATTAAACATAATTCAGTTGTTAATAGTTTAAACAAATTTAGACATTTGGAATTTGTTTCTATTTTATATTACCTCATTAAAACTAGTGGACTGACTAGAGGCTGTAGTTTAAAAAAATGTACTAAAATGCAAGTAATACAAGCATAAAAACAGTATAAAAGTAGATCAACAGAAACATTGCACTTCTTACACTCTTGTCCCAAACTCTAAGCCACGCCCATTAAAAATGTTCCTGTCCAAGGACAGCTGGGAAACATAAAACCACAGAGGGTATGTAAGAGATGGACATTGCTGCTGAGGAGTTAGATTTTAAAGTCTTATTGCTGGGTTTTAAGAACCCGATGTGACCATATTTGGTCAAGACGGTGGAGCGCTAAGTTATCAGCTAATGCTCAGTGTTGCCAACTTAGCGACTTTGTCGCTATATTTAGCAAGTTTTCAGACCCCCTTAGCGACTTTTTTCTAAAAAGCGACTAGCGACAAATCTGGCGACTTTTTCTGGTGTTATTGGAGACTTATTTATGGTAAATGGCCTGTATTTGTATAGCGCTTTACTAGTCCCTAAGGACCCCAAAGCGCTTTACACATCCAGTTATTCACCCATTCACACACTGGTGATGGCAGCTACATTGTAGCCACAGCCACCCTGGGGCGCACTGACAGAGGCGAGGCTGCAGGACACTGGCGCCACCGGGCCCTCTGACCAACACCAGTAGGCAACGGGTGAAGTGTCTTGCCCAATGACACAACGACCGAGACTGTCCGAGCCGGGGCTCGAACCGGCAACCTTCCGATTACAAGGCGAACTCCCAACTGTTGAGCCACGATCGCCCCTGATTTATGACGACTTTTTGACGTGAAAACGCGTATCGCTCTTACTCTCAACAAGCAGCGGTGCTGCCGTGGGCGCCTCACCCGTGCCAAAGCGCTCACGGGCGGAGGATAATCCTCCCCCAGCTGCTATCACGGCAGGAGATGTTCACACCTGTGCGTCCAAACGGCAAATGAATCGTGCATGAGCGAAGCCTCTGCTCCAGCACTGACTGTAATGCAGTCAGTTCTTCCTTTACTCTTATGCTGTTTTGTGGATCACAAGGTTTAAAACTACTTATAAACACACACACACACAAAGTAACTCCACCAGAGTGCCTATTTCGGGTCACTTTTGCTGGTCCACGCCCGGATAAAGGAGCAGGGTTGGAATTGTGACATTAACAAACAATAATTGCTAAAATAAATTTAATTTGTAGTTCTAAATAAATTCTAACTGCATTTACTAATGTTTTTTACTCACTTTATGTCTCTTCCACGATGTTATTTCTCTCTCCAACAACGTAGGTTACAATTACATTAGCATGACAAATTACGCAAATTAGGTGATGACGTCATTTGGCGACTTCTAGCAACTTTTAGGACAGCCAATAGCGATTTTCCTTACTAAGGAGTTGGCAACACTGCTAATGCTTGCAGGCTTAGCAAGATGCATGGGTAAGCTAAATGCACAGACATGCATGCACTCATTACCTTTTCAAGTTTCACAGCTGTGTCTTTCTGTGAGCAGAACAAGTCACTTTTAATTGCGTTCCCTTATTGTTTTGTAATTTATTGCTAGGTGTCAAACACTTGGGGGTCTGGCTAGAAAAGCACAAACTTCTGGGACAGTCAGCACCACACTGCAAGAGATATTATTTCACGGGTAAATCCATAAAATGCTACCAACTTCACGAACATAACAAGAGGCCCTTTTTTGACTGACTTAGAATTATGAGCTAAATGATTAATTGGTTAATGGAGAAATGAACCAGCAGGTTCGACAATAACTTAAGTTGCTGCAGGTCTGATAAAAACAAACCTGTTTTTAAAATAGCTTATATCTGCTACTGGTGACTTTGGTTTGAGAGTTATTTGTTTCAGCCTTTAGAAACCATATGGGTTCAACTCCTTTGTGTATGTGTTGTTGTTGTTCCTCAGCGTGCTCCCACGCAGGACAGATATTGGCCAGATTGCCAAGCTGTGCTTCATGCCAGCTACTTTTTAATGGTGATTTTGCTCTCAGTGTGAACTCCTATTCGGGAAAGCAACTTTGTTCCATAAAAGTAATAGTCGCTTTAATGCTCAGCTGCCTGAATCAGATAAGGTATGTTTTTTTATGATATGTCTGCAAAAGTTTCGCTTTCTTTTCGTCCTGCAGTCCTTCATGCTTGTACGAGAAGTAAAAGATGAAACGGATTTACTGCCAACTCTGTTTCAACACAATCGCAAAGATAGATTTGGATTTCTTGGCTGCTTAGCCATTCTTTTATTTTCTCTTTCTCTATTTTCTAATAACCATTATCATACTAACATGCCTGCAGTTTAGTATTTATTAAAGTATTTCTTTCTTTACTAACTAGTTTTGTCCAGTTTAGTTTTAGCAGATCAGCTAAAAGGACATTATATCAAGTACAGATTCTTGTACTTTAAGATTTTATTATTTTCTTTAAATGAATGCCTAGTTGATCACCTTTTCAACAAGTTTTTCTTGTTTTTCAGCTTTTCTACAAGCTGTAAAGAGTTCTTTAAAGGAAGAAAAAACCAAGACTAAGAGTCCTGATTCCCAGCTTTAAAACTGAGGTAACAGATTTTTTTTTCATTAAATATTAAACATTCAAACTGAAAAAATGTACACTTTAAAGAAAAACATTATTATAGTGTTTTTATAAATTATTATAAAAAATTATTTAGTGTTTGACGGTAGCAACAGATCTCAAAAAGGCCATGTTTACCACTGTATAGCATCTTCTCATCTTTCAACAACAGTCCCTAAAAGTCTTGGAACTGAGGAGATCGGTTGGCGGACTTTTGGGAAAGAAAACATTCCCATCCTTGTCTGATAGAACAGCGGTCCTCAACCCCCCGGGACTCGGTACCGGTCTGTGAGTCGATTGGTACCGGGCCACGAGAGTTGAGGCTCAGGTGTGAAATGTATAGTTTTCAGGGTTTTTATCGGTTTTCAGTGTTATTTTGTTATCGTTTTGATCGTTAACTCGGTTTTCCTTGGTGTTTTCACGTGTGTTATGAATAAATCTTCCTTTTTTTCGGTACCGGTACTAGTTTTATTTTCTTGTATTTATCCGCGACACCTTAAAGGCCGGTCCATGAAAATATTGTCGGGCATAAACCGGTCTGTGGCGCAAAAAAGGTTGGAGACCGCTGTGATAGAAGATTCTTCCTGCTCATCAGTCCTGGGTCTGCGATGTTTTTTGCATTGTTTGTCTCACGGTGCTCCAAATGTTTTCAGTTGGTGAAATGTCTGGTCTGCATGACAGGCCACTCTAATAGTACGACGTCATGCTGTACTATGAATAGCTACAGTATATGGTTTAGCATTGTCATGCTGAAATCTGCAAGGCTTTCCCTCAAAACATATGACTCGGAGCATATGTTGGTGTAAAACCTGGGTGCACATTTAAATGTGCAGGCTGCCAATTCCATAGGCACTAACGCACCCCCATACCATCAGAGATGCAGGCTTTTGATGAGTGCTGATAATAAGCCAGATGGTCGCTCTCTTCTGTACTCCGGAGGATGCAATGTAAATGTTTTCCCCCCAAAAAATGTCAAATTTCAATTCGTCTCACCACTGAACAGTTTTTCACTTTGTCTCAGTCCATTTTAAATGAGCTTTGGCTCAGAGAGGACATCAGTGTTCTGGATCATGGTTACATGTTGCTTCGTCTTTGCATCATAGAGCTTTGACCTGTATTTATGGACGGCACAGTGAACTGTGTTCACAGACAGTGACTTCTGGAAGTGTTCCTGACCCCATGCAGTGATTTCCATGACAGAACTGTGTCTGTTTTTAATGCAGTGCTGCTTGAGAGCATGAAGATCACTGGCATCTGAGATTGAGTCTCGGCCTTTTCCATTGCACACAGATTTCTCCACATTTTTGGAATTTGTTGATTGTTACCACAAATTTTTCTTTTTGTTTTTGCAAAATGTTGAACCTGTGCTCATATTTACTTCAGAGAAACGCTGCCTTTCTAAGCTACCCTTTTTATATCCAGTCATGTTACTGACCTCTAACTGTATCCAGCCTTTAGTTTTCAGCCAAATTCAGAATACGCTGATATAGTTCATGAAATAGTTCATGAAACAGCTTCTCAGTTAAAATAACTGATCTGTTTTCTATGTTCTGTTGTAAATATAAAATATGGGGTTTTATGAGATTTCTAAATCTTATTTAAATTTTATTCAACATGTCAGTTAAAAAAAAAGTAGAGTTATATTTAAATTGTATGTAAAAGAAAACATAAAAAATATTTTATCTTGTATTAGTTGGGCTACAAAGCCACAAAACCAATTAAATGCATCCGCTGTTGAAATTATTTGTCAATATTTCGTGTTGTTATCTGACAAAGTTGGGTGTTTTCACTTGAGAGTCCGATTTTAAAACGAATGGTCAAAATTGAAGCCTGATAAGTCAAGATGACTTTTATTCCCCAGAATGAAAGATCAGGTTGACTTGGCAGCTTGAACCTGATAGCATCTTTTGTTGAATCCTTCCTGCTGAGGGATACAAAACTCTTTCATATTGCTTCACTATTTATAACACAGACTTTGTGTTTAAAAAAAGTTTTAAGGTAAGGTTATTTGGACAGAGCATTTCATATAAAATGACAAACAAAGTGCTTTCTTAATGCATTCAAAGATAAGCAGCATAAATGCATTACTGTACTAATTAAAAGAGTTGAAACTGAAAAGAAAATAAAAGCATGCAAAACAGATAACGCAAGTTTAAATCAGAGTTAATAGAATATGTAAAAGTGGCATCTTAAATAAGTAAAAACACTGGGTCTATATCTTAGTTTTAAAAATGACAAAAGTTGGGGAAAGTCTAAGCTTCAAGGGGAGCTGAAGTTTGGGTTGAACTCTGAATGCCATTATCTAACCAACCCCCGAGGAGCCGAAAGAACAACTAGACTTGTGCTCAGCAAAAACAAATCTGATGTATTTTCGGCCTGGACCACTGAGAGCCTTATAGATAATAAGTAAGGCTTTAAATTCTATATATATATTTATATATTCACGCAAACAAGAGGCCGGTGCAAGTGTCTAAAAACTGAAGTAATAGTGTTTCCCCTCTTGGTGTTTATTGAGACTATCCTTCCCCCGAAAATGACCTCGTAGGTGATCGTACAAGCTGTTGTTCCTGCAGTTATGTTTTAAAGTTAACCAGCTTCCAGCAGCCTTATGAATAAACACAAGTAAAACATATATTTGTTTTGTCACCTTTAGTGAAACTCGCTACCCTGGTAACCTCTGAAAAATGACGCTTTGTAGCATTTGTTTCACATAAAAAGGGTAAATCGTGTTTGTGTTTGGTATGTTTCTCACAGTAGGAACCAGCAGCCACTATGACTGTTAGTTGCAGGGCTGAAGCAGCGTGTTTAATGAGATGTCCACTTTTCCTACTCGGGAAGCCAAAGACGAGTGTGCTACTGTTGTCCATCCTGCAAGAGCTCAAAGTATAAATGAGGTTTTTTAAATCTTCCTTAGACACCATGTTTCTCCTTTTAGCTAATTTAAGATGCCAGGATAAAGCCTGAGTCATAACTTGGAAGTGGACAGTGAAATTTAGATCTTCATCAATGATTACGCCGAGATTCTCGCCTTGGGTTTTAGTTTTTAGTGCTCTTTACGCTGTGTGAGTGTAAGTCTTCCTTCTTTATTGCCAAAAGAATTACTGCAGCTCTTATCTTTATCTGGTTGAGGAAAGTTTTGTTACAAATCCAAGCTGAGATAAAACTTGGCATTACAAAGGTTTTTTTTTTCAGGCTGAAACCGCAGAAGAGGTTTTTAAAACAGCTTTCCCAGGTTGACTAACATTACCTGTGACTTGCTGCCTGTCTGATGCTCTGTTGCATGTAACACGAATGTAATATCTCAGTTTTGTCGTGTTAACCACTTAAGCCCTACGCCCCCAGTACCGGGGGCAAAAAGGAGGAGATCACGTTTAATCGGTTATAACGCGGGTTGAGAAATATAAGTCCAGACATGTGTGGTATCCACAGAAACCTCTGAATCTCAGCTAAAATGTCATATAAACCATTTCTAAAACCACCAAAAACACCGAAAACAAGCCGTAATTAAACGAGCAGTTACGTAAATGCGCAGAAGTCCGCTAAACAAACAAAACCGAGCCAGAAATTCTTCAGACTTCGTGTAACCGGTATTGACAGGGCTGTAATTTTTCACTGTTTCACTTTAGAAACATGAATCTTTGCACAGATGCAGTGTTGCCAACTCCACAGTAAGGAAAATCGCTATTGGCTGTCCTAAAAGTCGCTAGAAGTCGCTAGAAGTCGCCAAATGACATCACCTAATTTGCATAATTGGTCATGCTAATGTAATTGTAATCTATGTTGTTGGAGAGAGAAATAACATCGTGGAAGAGACATAAAGTGAGTAAAAAATGTCCTAAATGCATTTAGAATTTATTTAGAACTACAAATTAAATTTCTTTTAGCAATTATTGTTTTTTTAATGTCACAATTCCAACCCTGCTCCTTTACCCGGGCTTGGACTGACAAAAGTGACCCGAAATAGGCACTCTGGTGGAGTTACTTTGTGTGTGTGTGTGTGTTTATAAGTAGTTTTAAACCTGATCCACAAAACAGCATAAGAGTAAAAGAGTAAAAGAAGAACTGACTGCGTTACAGCACCCGCTGCTTGTTGAGAGTAAAAGCGATATGCGCTTTCACGTCTTTTTTTAGCGACTTTTTTTTTAGAAAAAAAGTCGCTAGGGGGTCTGAAAACTCGCTAAATATAGCGACAAAGTCGCTACGTTGGCAACACTGCACAGATGATGTTTATATGTTGGTTACTGAATTTCTGGAACCAAATGTGATCTGAGGCATATTTTTCAAAGGGTTATATGCTAATAATTAAAAACAATAATTAGGCGAGGATAAAATCGACTTACTTTTTCTGTGTTCCAGTCTCAGTAACTTTGACACAGTAATATGTGCTTCAATATTTACACCTCTGATGAAATTTCCCAAGTGTTAGCTTAATTTTGATACCAAGATTGTAAGGAGAGAGTTTGTAATTGCAGAGAAATAATCAAATCAATTTGGGCGTTACATTTTCGAGCAAGAAACTCAGAAAAAGAAAGGTTAAAGTCTGATTTCAGTGAAAAGTAACGGAACGTTTCCTTCACTCTGAAGTTTTAGCATTAAGAGTAAATTAAAGGGTTACACCGTTTGTTGAGTGTAGACCCTCCAAATCTGTGACACTGGGATGAAAAAACGAGACGGGCATATTGACATTAATATTACATCACTTTCAAGAGTGTTTGCCATGTTGTTTCATGAACATGACAGCCCACATTCTCGCCAAACAGCCTAATCCTATGAATAAACATTGTTCAAATTAGACACGACATGCGCTCCCTCCCTCACCGATGCCATATATTGTCCTCATCACTGGGGCTTCAACGCAGGGCTCATCTCTCACAATTATGGCAGTTATTTCATATTAGACTGAGACTCTATTACTCACGGTGGATTAAAGAAAGAGCCAATTGTGTTTTGTTTTTAATGGCGAGGCCGAGCATCACCTTTCCATCCCCTAAATAAATGAGAAGCGAGTCCGCTACAAAACGAGCCGGTGGGCCTGCTGCACACCCACCATCTCCACTTTGCAGTCAATATTAAAGGCTTTCATCCAAGAGACTGCAGAAATATCTTGAAATGGAGAACAAAATTTGATTTATGATGTAGATTAAAATGTATTTGAGTGGCAGCTTCGACAGGGAGCATTGTCTTTTAAGGCGCAGGGAAACCGGTGCGTGTACTGTTCACTTGTGAGTAAATGTAATTGTGTGCATGCCTGTGTGTGTGAGATTGTGAGAGTGTGCGACGTAGCAGGGAGGTATTTGCAGCCAGAGGGCCAGATGGAGACAAATGGATGATCTTTCAAGACAACAGCTCTCCAATTAACACAGAGGCACACTCACAAATCACACTCACACAAGCCACATCCACACTCTCGTACAAAGAAAGCAGGCACACAAAGCTGCATCAGCTATACTAGACGCTTTCACACACGCACACATATATATACATGCTTATTTAACACTTAAGAGACTTTAAGATGTATAGAGTCACAAGGGGTCTCATGGGGTCACATGCTACCTGAATAGTTATAGCACCTTTCCTAAGTTTGGAGGCGTGTGCAGAGCGCTACATCATCCTGCAGTAAGTCATGCACACATGCATATGTAAGTGCAGCAGCTAAAGTGGAGGAAGTGTATCAAGATATGTATTAATCATCCAAGTTCAGCGCAACTTTAGTTCATGTCAGATTCTAATAATGTTGTCGTTGACTTTTACATAACTCATAACTGAGATCTGAGTCTTATTAGGCAGTGGGTGAAGAATCAGTCACCGAAAACTTTTGGCAAGTGCCAAATTGGTCAGATAACTGCATTTCCAAAATAACAAGGCTTGTGGGGAGCTCTGCATTAGTTCAGCATGTAGAGTTCATAGAGAAGCAGTCTGAGGAGAGGCAAAATAACAGACTGCTGGATGGGCAGGTACTTTTACTGCGCTTGTTTAGTTGAGCGTGGGCAAAAGTACACCTGTTTTAGGTTTAGGTGACAGGCTAAACTTTAGATTGAAATGATTCGGTTAAGGTTATTGACTCAAAGTACATAGTTTGAAAGGGAGAAACAAACACCAGTCTCCCATATTAAAGGCGAGTGTTTTATAGACCCATCCATCCAGCCGACCGCCTGTCTATTCAGACTTTGCAGCTCTGTAACTGCATCACAGCACTGCCTTCTGTGCTCCTGTCACAAGTATTTGCAAGGTACTAAAGCACCTTTAGAGGTCTTGTAGAATCTATGCTTTGGCAGCAAAAGGTCAACAGCATATTAGTCAAGTAAGGCAAGGCAAGTTTATTTGTGTAGCACAATTCAACAACAAGGTGATTCAAAGTGCTCATAATGTGTTGGATCATCTGAATAGAACCACATGCCTCAGCCGTCATTATCCATCATCTATTATTGTGCTTCAGCCTCAACACGATCTGACCTTAATTATTTGTAGACTTACTGACCAGCCTAAATGCAACTAAGTACTTGAGCACAGTTTAAAGGCCAAACTTAAAACACTGTTGATTCAAATGCGGTCTGTCTATTTAAGAGCCATTTGAAATAATCATTCACATTCTTTAGTAACCAAATTATATTTTAAATGCAGCTTAAATGTTTGGCATTTTGCTCAACATTGTACAAGTCAAGTGGCTTTATTGTCATTCCAACCATGTGCAGTGGTATAGTACACAGTTCCTCCAAGGCCGTGGTGATACATGTGACATATAACAGGCAATCAACACAGGACGACATAAAGTGCAATGTGCAGACACATAAACAGATGCTGTTTTCCATCTTGTTAGAACGGACCTAATAGTTAAATTTCAGACATTATTGCACACAGAAAGTTAAGTACATTTTGAAAATATTCATATCATGAACTTGATTTCTAAAACTGATAAAATAACAGCCTGAGATGTATTTTTTTTATGCCTCAGTGTTTCTACATTTGGCTCGCCTACATTTATGACATAGACATGTTATTCTAGTAAATCAGCAAGACTGGAGAGTTACAGTCTAACAAATAAATCTGTAAGCTTAAGAAACTATATTGTATGTAATTGTTCCAGTCATAGCTGGACTGGCCATTGGGCATACCGGGCATTTGGTCATGATCGACTCTGGGCTGGACCAATTACAGCCGAGGTCAGATGCACCCTCCCCCTTGTTTGGCAATCTTATAGGCCATCCATCGGATTTGTTACTTCGGAAACATGGCTTAAACAATTTCCACGACCTAATCCGATAACAACCGATCTCTTTACCCGTCGGCTTCCCGTGGCTGTCATGCAACAGGTGTTGTGCCAAAAACTGATTTCCAATGTAAGCGTGTATTTTTTATGTGTAATATCTATGTTGGTAAATAGACTTCGGTGAACAGCGTTTACAAAGGGGCTATATATGGAATTAAAAAATTATCTGTTTTTTCAAGTATCTTTACAACTCTGTGTTATTGTACTTACATTATAACCAATCCGGTCCTTTATCCCCACTTTAAATATTTTTACAGAACTATTGTAATATTTGAGCCATTTCTGCTGTCCAACTACTTCTTACAAAAGACATTTTTAATGTTAATTAGACTTTTTTTTAACGGCATAAATAAAGGTTATATAAAAGTCACTGCCAAAGACTGATTGCGGCTTCTACCTTGTTACACTAATGTTGTTTGTAGCTCAATATGACTTTATGTCATCCATGAGGGATGCATTTGACATATGTTTCACATATTATAGCCCAACAAGTTACTTATAGCAATTTAAATACGAGCAATCAGTTTTTGGCAGACAATCACTTTTTGGCACAACACCGGCTATTGCAGTTAATAATACAACAGCTTCTTGCCATTTTTTGTGTTTCTTTTTATTGCTGTGTAACTGAGTTCACTTGAAAGCCTGCATGCGCTAGTACCGCTTGCCAAAAGTTCCCAGAATCCTTTGCAGTTTTACCCCTGAATGACGTCACATTTTTGGTGGGCCGGTCTCTAGTCAAAATGCCCGGGCCGATTTTTTGTCCCAGTCCAGCCCTGGTTCCAGTTCAAAAACTTTACATTTTGTGTTAATTCAAAGAAAATGTCCTATTTTTTACTTTAGACCCACACTGAAAAAATAGGAAATTTTCAGTTTCTAATTTTCTGTTTTTGACGCTGTGTCTATTATTCTGACATTATATGGCAGGTCAAGGTTTTTATTAAATGGCTGTAAGCATTACTGTGACTGAAACCTCTGGACCTTCAGTTTTGACTTTTATGATGTCACTCTTAAGGACTAAATATAGTTAAAATTTTACATTTATGTCTTATTTAATTTTAATTTTCACATTTTGCAGAGCCATGCAGTTGCAAAATTAGAAACTTTGATGGGCTGGTTGTAGCCCCCAGGCAGTATATTTAACACCCCTGATCTTGTTGACCTACCCTGCACATTTATTTTTAAAAATTTGTTTCAAAGCACCCAGTAGATTGATCCAAATGTTCTGCTTTTTATTTTGCAGGTGAAATATACTTAAATAGACATTTTCAGAAGCTTCAAAGTTGTATTGTTTAGATGTGTGACAACCCTCCTATGTCTCCAAGTCTGTGGGAAGTCCCCACATGCTAGTGACAAATAGATACCTATTGATCTTCTGTCTGATCTTTCTAAAGGGAATATAATTCATTCAAAATTCACACAAAGCATATTTTGATAAAGCAAAATCACTGCATATACGCTTTAAAGACCGTGATTCATAAGAGATGGAGTTGACGTAAAGACAGACCTGCACACACTCCACATTTAGTCATTCAAACACCTTAATGTTCCACCATATGGAGCCCAAACATCTGTGCCGTGCTGCAGTATATCTCTGACTTGCAGCACTGTAATCTGAGCACATAAACCGTTGATGAACTGCCCAACATGCCAGGATTCTGCCGCGGTGTTATGGATTTCCTGGAACCTGCAGTGTGACCGGGAATAATGATTTTGGATCCCGGCTTCATGCGTGGGATCTGGACAGGTTAGTGCTGCTTGTAGTTACACGGCCCTGTCTTTAACCCCCAGCAACCCTTCCCCCTGCAACCCCAGCTCGCCGCTTCCTCCCGCGCGTCTGTTTTCCGCCTCTCTGGGCCAGCAGCGCAGACGTCCGCTTGAGCCGAGCCGAGCAAAGATAGCGTGACCAGGAGGGGCTTAGTTTCACTTACTACCCCTGCCCTTTCCCCGCACATTTAATAAAGTGACTTTTTGTTGAACCTGAACTTTCCCTCATTGCATTCTGGGAGCTGCGTTTACCTCCAGTGAGGCAAATACACACTTATGTAGACATGTGCGTATGGACACACACACACACATTCTCAGGGCAGATACAGCAATCAGCCTACGACTCTGTATCAGACTCAGACACACATCCCAAAGGCTTAGTTAGGATTAGACCACACACACACAAACACACACACACACTGCAGATATTCACTCACATCCACACACACACAAACAGATGCTTGATTTAGACACACATCCTCTGTCATACTGTCTCTCTCTTTCACACACACACAAACACACGCTGTTTCTCATTATCATGCATAGTGGTAGTGGCTACATTGATTTCCACTCTGTCTTAAACTTAGCCCACACAAAACGTGTGTGTGTGTGTGCGTTTGTGTGTGTGGTCAGCTTGGCAGAGCTTCTCCAGGCTGAGTGAAGATTATGGCTCAGAGATTTTTCACTTCTCCTCCTTTTTCATCCCTCCCTCCCGTCTCTTTCCCTCTATTATACCCCCCACATACACACTCTTACTCCCTCTCCCTGTCTCTTTATTGCTGTTCACTCCATCAATCTCTGTCTTTCCTTGAAAAAAAGAAAAAACCGAAAAGTGCCGTTAAGGAATTTCTAAGAGGCAACTAGAGGGAATAGAAGGAAGAGAGAGAAATAAAAAGACAGAAGGAGATGAATTGATAAGAGAGGCGAGGGAGGAGCACAAAGAGAGAACAGATAGGAGGAGGGATGGAGGGAGACAGGGGGAGGATAGAGGGAAAATGCAGGTGGGTAAATGACAAAGAAAGATGCCTAGGAAGATGAGAAAAGGTAGGGTTTCCGCCAAAACCCGAAGTTATTTTGCAAATAGGGAAGCTGTGACAAAATCCACTGAAAAGGATTGATGGATGAAGCAGAGGGAAAAACACTATCGTCTCATCTCGCTGTGGTGCTTCTAATATCTGACGTCCAGCTTCTCAGACGTCAGATAATGCGGCTGGAAGCTTGAGTCGCTCCCTTCCAGTCAGAGGGGCTGTTCACATGAGATCTCTCAGGCATTATCGCTATATTATGGGATGTCTTAACCACTGGCGTTGCTCCACTCTAATTAACTACCTCACAGCGTATATCTGGCTCCTCACACATTTAGTTAATGGTTTGCAGCAAAGCATGAGCGATCCAATACCGCAATTAGAAAGGTTTACTAACTATCTAGCATGAGATACCTGCGACATAATTACTTAAAGCTTAAATCCACAATAGCGAGACCCCTGGTTTTTTTTTTTTTTTTCATCACAGATTTAGGTAATGAATTTCAGAGTGGAATAAATGCAGTTAATCCAATAAATCACTGTCAGCTGAGCCTCAGGCTGTATAATTCAAGCATTTGAGTAGTGAATAATAAATGCTATACAGTATGGTGCAATTTTGCATTTACATACAACTTGGGCCAGGCAGTACATCAGCTGTGTTTCTTGCATTAGATTGGGCTGAGTCAACAAGAAAGAGCCCCTCATTTAATTTTTGTGCATTTGACCCCTATAGATGAATATCACTCAGCTCTACAGCTTTGCTAAGCTTTTCAGCCTCTTTTATCCAGTTGTTTTGGTGCGATGGCACTTTTCACTTTGTCGGTCACATCTTGTTACGCTCATTAATTCTGGGTTCAGATGCACCAAAAGACGAAATCAGACAAAATTGGTGAGTGAAAGGTCAACATATAGTAGTTAAAAGGTCAAATTATTCTCACAAGAGAAGACAAAAGTGGCAACATGTAGGAAATGATACATTTCCAACATGTAGGAAATGTATCAATTAAATTATATTTATTAGGGGTGCAACGATACACAAAATTCACGGTTCGGTTCGGTTCAATACTTTGGTGTCACGGTTCGATATTTTTTTGATACAAAAAAAATTTCATACCTTTTTAATTTGTCATTTGTTAAAATTATAAATATATATTTTAACTCAAAAGTACAGTTTTTAAATGTAATGTTGCTGAAACAACAAAATAATAACCGCGGATCGCGTGTGGCTGGACGGCCAATACGTTAACGAGCTAACTGCGCTAACGCACTAGTTCCCACTATTTGAGCATTGCGTGGCACATCCAACATACTGTTTTACTTTAGTCCATGACGCGCTTATCTTCAGGGTCATACGTCACATGAAGACCAAAATAGTTCCAAACGCCAGATCTGAATGAGGGTGGGGAGGTTCAATTTGCCATGTTGCAAGGAGAGCTTAGCTTCTGTCTCGCTAGCTTGCCCTGCGCTCAGTGAATCTGCGTTCGACTACTCCGCCTAGGCTGCACTGTCGAGCTCAGATCCACTGAGCGCTCAACACAGACAGCACCGTCAGAAGAAAAGTTGATAAAATTAATTAAAAATTTTGTATTGTTCGATACATATGCGTACCCCCTAATATAAATATATAAATATATATATATATATATATATATATAAGTAAACCCTTCTTTAATGTATACTTTCCTCTTATTCCTACCCTAACTCACATTGTGAACAATATAATCAGTAAGACCTGAAACTAACTCACCATAAAAAGTTGAAAGAATGCAGGTTAAAGGCACCTCTTTTCAAACCTGACAAATTTGTCCATCTTTTTTATACAGTCTGTGGTGTAAACTGGTAATCAATTCCTAACATTGTCAGCTACTTTCAAAGCCAGAAATTTTGCACCAATTAAGTGAGTCAGTTCAACCTAAAACTCTTCCAAATTAAATGCGATTAGATCTGAATTTGCTCGTCGTTGTCTTCTTCAGTTTTATGTATTAATTTCTGTCTTCCCTTGTTCTCACTTCTTGTTTTGCTTTGGTAATGCCTTTCCTTCCATGTCTGCAGTGTTTTTGCTTCATTAGCTTCCTCTCCTTTGTGACCGCCTACCTGTTCCTCATTAGTTTCACCTGTCTTCAGTTGTTTTCACCTGTGTCCAATCAGCCCTCTGTGTAGTCGCTTGACAGTTTGTTTGTTTGCTCTAGGTTCACCTTGCTTTTTTTTTCACCTATACCCCATTTTTGTTCTGTTTTTCTCTGCGTGTTTTTTTAATCAGTAAAGTCTGCTTTGTTTTTATCTAACCCTCTCCAGGAGATCCAAAAACATAAGAAAATGTTAAATTTAGGTATTTAAATATGATGATCACCAGTTTGATCGTGCTATATCTAAAACATGGTTTCTGTGCATCTGAAAAGGAAAAAAGTGAACATAGCCGTGGGCTTGTGAAGTGTTTTTGTTAGCTACAGAAAAGCTGACATTTTGGAGGAATGGAAGTGGAGATGGAAGTGTTTTTTGGGGGGCGGGGGGTTGTCCATTGCATACAGCAGTCTATAACAGACTGATTGCATAATGAGGATTTAAAGGATTTTGTTTACAGTTTTTGGATAAAAGGTTGAAAAGATGTGTCCAGACATCTTTAATAGGAACATTTTTTCACAATTCATATTCTCCTGGGTGTAAATGAAAATATCTATATTTTCTTAAACTGCAACTTGTGTGCAGGTATTTCCCTACAAACAGTTTTAATGCTCATTAATTAAACTGCTGTTTGTCTGACACAAACATACATTTTGAAAAAGACATTTCGTAATTGTGTATTAGGGGGAGTTAATGCTCTAATTCTGTCTTGGCTAACGACAGCCAGTTGCTTTCAGAGTCACAGTAATAGCTGGAGACGGAGAGATGTATTGGACAGATGGAAATGTTAGCTGTTGGTTAGTTACAGTTTGTAATTTGCCTAAAATCACAAACTGTTCATGAAATGTGTTAATTAGTAAGCCTGAGGTGTGTTCTTTAGGTTTATTGTTGGCTATGAGTTCGAAGAAAGGATTCTAACTGAGCCTGTTATAAATTCTGGGAATGAGAAATAGGATGACAAAGGGAAAGGGCAGATGATTATTCAGCTTTTCACACAGAGTTAGTGAGAAACAGATCAACTAAAAGGACTGATGTAAACCCAGCAAAGTGCCGTTGGACCGTTTCATCACTTTCCTGACTGGATTTTTTTCATCGTGTAAAACGTAGGCATTCACTGGAGAAGTGGAGGAGAAAATAAAACATGTATTTGTTCATTTCTACTCAGGAATTGTACCAAAGGAAAAAAGGTTATCAGCTCTCTAAGTCCAAAGCAAAGGACCTTGACAGAGGTGAAGCGAAATAATCTAACTACAAAGAAACAGCAAAACAGTGCATCACTTTACACAAGGAAGCCAGAGTGTTACCCACTGCAGAAGCTATTTACAACAACAATAATGATTATTAATAAACTTTAAAATATATTTATACGGATAATAAGTACCCAAGCAGGAAAGCAAACAGGAACAATTATCAGCGATGTCCGGCATATGAAATGACCTGTTTTGTTCGATGTTAAAATCTCCAATTTTCATATCATTTTATCAAACTTGACGCTCTAAAAACAAATGCATGTATGGTTTTAAGTATGTGTTACATCAGCACATTTTCACTGCACATTCTTCCTTCATAGAAACCTTTGTGACGATACAAATTTAAGCTACTGAAAGCTACTCAAATTTAGGACCCTTAAATCTAACTTTAAAGTGTGAATGGTAACAATGTAGCATCAAGTGAATGAGGCTCCAGTTTCACAGGCTTAGGCTACGTTCACACTGCAGGTCTTAATGCTCAATTCCGATTTTTTGATCAAATCCGATTTTTTTGTCTGCTCGTTCACACTACAAATAAAATGCGACAGCAAACGCGCTCTAGTGTGAACGCTCAAAGCGGCCCGCATGCGCAAAAGAAGACGTCACACACAACGCGCTCTGTTTAGACCCAGAGCAACAGTATGTTTGACTGATGGCTGTTAATATAAAGACTTCAAACTTCACGTTTCCCAATTTTTGCTTTAAGTTATTTTGTTATTTACATAATAATGTAAATAACCTAATAATGATCCTTATTGCTGTTTTAGAGGAGCGCTGCTTCAAAGGATAGTTGCAGATTTCTGTCAGACTCTGCAGATTATACAGAACAAATAAAATGTTCACGTTTCTCCAACGTTGTCTTCCCAACAGTTTCACCGGATGGCCAGGAAGCGTTCGCGATGTCTTATCGGGCGCTGATAATTGGCGTCTGTCTTGTGTCAGTGATGTAAAAGACGGATTTAATGCGACTTGACCATCAAACAGCAGTCGCTTTCTGAAACATCGGATATGTATCGGATTCAGCACCACATACGAAAGTGACCCAGATCGGATTTGAAAATATCGGATTTGTGCCGTTCACACTGTCATACCATGATCGGATATGGGTCGCATAGGGTCAAAAAAAATCGGATTTGATGCGCTTTCGCCTGCAGTGTGAACGTAGCCTTAGAGACTGACCTGCAACCCACTAGCAACCACCAGCTGCGAGTTGCAAGTATTGATTGATGGTTGATGGCAGTTGCTGGGAAAGTCACTAATAAAGGAAGTGAACACCCCTCTCCTCCAGCAACCATCTGTTGCTAGGGAAAAAGATGTATCCTCCTGCTGTGTGGTAATAACCTACTCGTGATCGCTTTGGGCACCAGCATAGTGCTGTGTTCATAGTTTTAAAAAATGTCAGGCTTGTCAACAAATGCTGTAAAAAGTTGCAGCTTGTGAAAAACAACTGTTATTTTAAGGGCAAACTTCTCCATATAGAGCAATCTTTCAAGTTTTAATAGAGTAGTCAACGAGTATTCTCAGTCAAATAAGAAAAACTACAGGCAACCGTGGCGATCAGCTAACAACCAAAGCAATCACGAGTAGGTTTATGGTGCAAGCGATTTTACCTAGCAACAGCAAGCAACTTCCACAACCAACCAATCAGAAAAGGTACATTTTTGGTGTTTTTATTACATCCAATCTGGCAAACAACTCTTAATGAGTAATGTGTACAAGATGCTGTTTTCATTATAGTTGCCATCTACAATCTTGATAGGATTACCATAACTTATAGTATAGCCACAGTAGCTTTATCTGCTCTAAGCTTCAGGTTTCAGGGAGTTTTATTACATACCAAACAGCCTCTAACATGTATTTGTGAGAGGCGCTTATTTGCTTATGCATCAGCTCTCCCATGCTGCTCACTTGCTCTTTCATATGTTCTGCTCTGTATGTCTTTACCCCCTAAATGTGGAAAATATATATTGTCAGTATAGCGGCGTTGAACTGACAAATGCAAAGTACAACCTTGCTGCGTCCTGCATCAATCCCTCTTGTCTCTTGTCTGCACCAGCCATAACTAATTTTTTCCCTTCTCGGCTAATCCCTATGCATCTTTTTTTTTAACTTGTTCACCTTCTATCACTCATTCCCCTGCCTCTATATCTTCCTCCATCGTCTCACTTTCGACCTCATCCCTCCGTCTCTCTCTCTTTCTTCTGTCTTCTCATCCGTCTCCCGCCTCACCACTTCCCTCCTCTACTCCCATTTCTCTGCCGTCTTCATATCTATCTCGCTCTCTGTCAGGGGTAGAGGAGGCAGAGTATCATTTAGAGAAGATAGCTTTGGCAGACATGCTGATGCACTCGTGCACAAGTACACACACTCGCACACATACGCAAGTTAGCTCGGCTATCCATTGTCGTGTTTTGGTGTGCAGCTGCTAAACTAGATGTTATAAAGTGCAACTGGTGCTCTGTTCGGGGAGAGCTCGAGAGTTAGAAAGAATTGAGAAAGGATGGGGAGAAAGAGGGAAGGAAGTAGGAGAGGACGGGGGAACGGTGGATGGAAAGAGAGAGATGAGGCGGGGGAGATGGAAACAGGAATGAAACACAGGAAAAAGCGAGGCGGGGGAAAAGCAATCCTGTTGGCGCTGATAGATTTCTGGGAGAACAATGTTATCTCTGTCTCCCTCTCCACACACACACACACACACACACGTACAAACACACAGATACACACTCAAATGTGCACATCTTGTAATAGAGAGAGCTAACAAATCTTTGTGGAGAAGTACATGTATCCGCAGCCTTTATTTTACAACCAAGAAACACTCCAAAGGCGGCGCGACAGACTTACAAAGAACTCGAACCGGCCCGAAATAGAAACACAGTGGAACTCGTTGCCGCATACAAATCTGCGTTGCGTGTGTGTCTGTGTGTTTCTGCATGGGTGAGTGTGCGTGCCGGCTATGGATGTGCAATGTTGGTTTATTTACATTCCACGCTGCATGGGGGCGCGTGGTGAGGAAAGAGGTAAACCGAGGGAAGCCGGAAATAGCGGCGTTAGAAAATCTGAGACAGGTGAGGTTCAAGCTGCGGCGAAAGAGTGGCGAAGAGGAAATGTTTGAGAGAGATCTGATTCATTGAGATGATCATCTTGTGGTTGGAGTCACCTTTAACCGCAGTGACTTGGAGGTTAAGAGGAATTGGAAATCTATCTTTTGAACAGCAAACGCTAATCCTCTGTGGGTTTGAGCGTCTGGAGCCGACAGAGCAGCTTTGATTCACAGCAGTCACGGAACAGAAACTTCTCAGATTATTTCTGCAGTATAACTGACTCCTTCACAGTTCATCTGCAAGTTTTAGAAGTGAAAGATTTTCAGTTCATTAGAACTTTTAATTACGCTGTCCTCTTGCTCAGACCTAAAGTTTGGCTTGGGTGTTTGGAAAAGCTCGGGTTTGAGGATTGGAGGGTGGTGCTGAGCCACATACGGGAGCTGATCTCCAGTGGAAACCCGTGAAGCTCCAAGCATAGTGTCTGTTTTTGTTCTGATGTTTTTGCGCTGATGTTCATGCCACATGTTGTGACCGTGTGTAACTTTACATTGTCTGCAGGGCAGAAGGGAACACATTTTGGAAATTGACTTGTGAGCTCTATGGAATTAACTATTTTTTCATGAGATGATTAATTTTATACACCTGTGGCAACAAGACCAAAGGCTACGTTCACTCTGCAGGTCTTAATGCTCA
The DNA here is from genome assembly GCF_963576455.1 of Neolamprologus multifasciatus. NCBI lineage: Eukaryota > Metazoa > Chordata > Actinopteri > Cichliformes > Cichlidae > Neolamprologus > Neolamprologus multifasciatus. Next base: position 29,900,628 of record NC_140451.1, read on the forward strand.
ATTCCGATTTTTTGATCAAATCCGATTTTTTTGTCTGCTCGTTCACACTACAAATAAAATGTGACAGCAAATGCGCTCTAGTGTGAACGCTCAAAGCGGCCCACATGCGCAAAATAAAACGTCACACACAACGCGCTCTGTTTAGACCCAGAGCAACAGTATTGTTTGACTGATGGACCTTAATATAAAGACTTCGGACTTTACGTTTCCCAATTTTTGCTTTAAGTTATTTTGTTATTTACATAATAATGTAAATAACCTAATAATGATCCTTATTGCTGTTTTAGAGGAGCGGTGCTTCAAAGGATAGTTGCAGATTTCTGTCAGAATCTGCAGATTATACAGTACAAATAAAATGTTCACGTTTCTCCAACGTTGTCTTCCCAACAGTTTCACCGGATGGCCAGCAGGCGTTCGCGATGTCTTATCGGGAGCTGATAATTGGCGTCTGTCTTGTGTCGGTGACGTAAAAGACAGATTTAATGCGACTTGACCGTTCAAACAGCAGTCGCTTTCTAAAACATCGGATATGTATCGGATTCAGTACCACATACGAAAGTGACCCAGATCGGATTTGAAAATATCGGATTTGTGCCGTTCACACTGTCACACCATGATCGGATATGGGTCGCATAGGGTAAAAAAAAATCGGATTTGATGCGCTTTCGCCTGCAGTGTGAACGTAGCCTAAAACACCTGAACTCAAAGACAAAGAGGTGTGGCTTAACACTTTTGTCCATATAGTCGCAGGTTTGTCAGAGATACGTAGTGACTCTTTTTTTTGTGATATTTATTTTTCCTCTTGCTGATTTAATGAAATTCTCATTCTTTTTTATTTACCTTTATTTTAAGCAACAAAATATACCGTTAAAATTTGCATTTTGGGTTACAGTAAGAGCCTTTGCAACACTAACCTGGCACGTTGACGAATGTCAACTCTGGAGTGACCGACCTGTCTCACCGATGTCATAACCTGATACATCAGACTCTGTCACTAAAGGACATGTTGTGCATAAACGAGTCACGCCATCAGCTGTGACAAAACATTCTTAATTGATGGCTCGAATGAGAACAGCCTGGCTGAACACACAGACTGTTTACCTGTCTGCAATCTAAGTGTGACTGAACTATGCAGGTCGGATAGAAACTAAACTGTACATGTTCATGTGCAGATATCTGTTCATAGAGATTAGTGATTATATGCCACTACTTAAAGTGTTATAAGCTTGTTCTGACCAGTGTTGTCAGGTAAACAATAACTGCCATCATCATCCAGTAACGACTGATCACTAATCCTTTTTTATGATCATTTTCATAATAAATATGTGTTATTTTTTGTGGATTTTTTTAACAAAAAGGTATTATAGAGTTTCATTTATGCATTATAAAATCTAACTGTAAATCAACTCTTAATTATGACAGTATCTGATCATTTTGGCATTTCCTCTGGCACAGTTGTAGACAAACACAACACAGACCATGTGTAATCTATTTACACTCTGTGCTGAGGCGTGCTATGTCTTATAGCGTTGCATTTTGTGCAACATAATAACTTGACTTCAGCTCTCGCCAAAACCTGGAGCACCCGAGGAGTCCAAACATATGCAGGTCGAGTGAAGAGGAAGCTCTAAATTGTTCATTAAATGTGTTTGTTCATGCACTGAGACAGCAGCGAGAAAGGTGAACTAAAAAGTCAAACTGGCCTGAAAAACAAACACAGTCGCACTCAATTCCTAGTTGCATACAAATGTGCAGAAGCTTTCAGCACCTGTTTATCTGAACTCCCCTCTACAAGGAGATTAATGGCTAACTGTAACCTCCAAGCAATTATCAGCTTGGGGATTTTGTCAGTTAAAATTCAGGTTAGAGTTAGGCACAAGTGGCCATTGTCATAAACCTTTAGATTACCTGTTAACTGTGATTTCAGGGGTATTTCTGAAAGATTCATGCCAGAAAAACCACCGTCCTACACACAAAAAACACAAGTAGAAATGCTCGTGGAGCAATATAGCGAAGGAGCAACAAAGCCAGCTGAGAATTCGAGGGTTCAGCTTTCATTGCTACGGTCGACCACGAGGCAGTGAACCAGAAGGCAGGAAATGGAGACGCTTTTCCACAGCGCAGCACCACCAATCATGTGGCATTTTACACTTGTCACAGACGGTCACAAAGTGGCGGCTGGTGTGTGAAACATTTGCCGAGTTCAGCTTGCGAGTGTGTACACAGCGTGTGGAAGTGCAAAGCCAATGTGCTGCGTCGTGATTTTTTTTTTTTTTAATAAATGTGCCCTTTTGTCTGTGCGAAACTGTCAGAATTAGATTAGTTTTCCACAGCAAGCATGGCCTTTACACATATACAAACACACTCGAAGATACACAGAGACAACTGGGCGCTCATTCGCACACACCAAGAAGACAAAGAAGGACACACACGCACACACACTCACATTCAGGGATAGACTGTGTGTGAGGCCAATTCATTTTGCCACAAGTGGTCCCAGATTGGATCTGGTCAGAGTCCCATTACGCCTCACCTTGTCTGACCTTAAGCTGCCCGACCCCACCCCCCAACACACACACTTACAACACACACACATATACGCACAGGCAAATGCACCCTCACACACGCAGGTAGCATCACAAAGACACAGGTCAGGTCATCAGTGCAGACACACACAGACAGACATACCGAGAGTGTTATTGATTGTAACGTTATCTAGATGGGATCATTCCTATTGATTTAGAAAGACGGGTCATTCTGATCAATGCTATCTGCTCATCTGCAGTGTCATTAGAGCAGACCCTGAGTGCCAAAATATCTGGCTATCTTCTTTTCCTCTTAGAAAAGAAGAAGAAATTACTTGTTTGATCTCAGGTATCAACAGCGGCCGACGCTGCCGACGTGCCCCAGAGCAAGGGCATCTATATGTCATCTGGGTTTATCTGTGTTTACACCCTCCGCTCTGCTGCAGAGGAGCTGTACTGGACATTAGCTAACAGCTAGTAAACAGAGATAACAAGAGAAGTGGTTCATAGCACAGCTTCTGTCCTTAATGGACACTTAGAAACCTTCAACGAGTATTTTTGAAATATTCTCGTTTATGCTCGGGAGTGAAAACGAAATGGAAAGGAGTAGTAGTAGTGTCCTCGCTCAAGGATAGTAGACAGGAAGAATATTATTTATACCTGATAAATATCCTTTCTGTGCTTAGTGAAGAAAATCAGTCAATATCAGTCCTTATACCTTCACTGAAATGTGTTTTCATATATTAAAAAATATATCCTAAATACCGTGTTCCATTTATTCAGACTGAGAAACAAGCAGTCGCACAAATAATCAAATATCCTGATGTTGGTTTACTGGGTATGTTTTTGATGGTTTTCGGAGGTAGATGTATTCTTTTTGAAGCGTGAAAATGTATTTGTTTGAGAACATGACAACCTTCACACTCACAGCGGTGATCTTCGCACTTCAGTTCCCACTGTTGCAGCGTTTTTAGTGACATTTTTTGACTGATTTAGCAAATTACAAAAAAACTTACAAAAAAATCTATCTTTGAAAAAGGCACACTTCTCTCTCCCTCTGTACTGACACTCTGAAACTTTGACTTGCAGTGATGCAGCACTGACGTTGGAGCCTAGCTGTAGTCCATTGTGATCCACCATCATATTTTTATTCATGGACTTTACTAGAGTTGGTTCAAATATCAAAATAATCCTTAATTATGGTCTATATTTGTATAGTACTTTACTTGGTCCTAAGGACCCCAAAGCGCTTTACACTATACGCAATTATTCACCCATTCACACACTGGTGATGGCAGCTACATTGTAGCCACAGCCGCCCTGGGGCGCACTGACAGAGGCGAGGCTGTTGGGCACTGGCGCCACCGGGCCCTCTGACCACCACCAGTAGGCAACGGGTGAAGCGTCTTGCCCAAGGACACAACGACCGAGACTGTCCAAGCTGGGGCTCGAACCGGCAACCTTCCGATTACAAGACGAACGCCCAACTCTTGAGCCACGATCGCCCCATTATTTCAATCAGGCACCGGATGCAGCCCTTCAGTTCCTCCTCAATATAAAAGTTTACATCATCTGCAGGGCAGAAGGGAAAAATTATTATGTAGCTCCTCCCACTGTACACCAGCTTTCTTGTCATTGGCTGATCTTCACAAACAGAAGGACGGAACAACTGGTAGAAGGACTTCTGTGCTCAAAGCCAGAGCTGAGTGCAAAAGATATCTCCCCTCTATGACATCATCCAAAAAGACAAACACAAAAAAACTGCAGAAAACAGAGTTTCATCCAATTCAATTCAATTCAATTTTATTTATATAGCGCCAAATCACAACAAAAGTCGCCTCAAGGCGCTTCATAGATACAGAGAAAAACCCAACAATCATAATATCCACATTATTACATTTGCAGCTTTAATATCATGATCAGTGGAAGTCCACTCGGTCTTTTTGTCGGTCATATTTCTGAGATATCTATAAGCATCATAAAGACCAGAAGGATTAGCACTGGCGGTAGATGTGGGCAGCAGAATGGCAGATGTCCCTAATGGCAACCTCCATGGTTCAAGCCCCACATCCTAATGCTGGCAGCACTAATGTTTGCAGACTGTCAGCAGAATTTTAAGTGCTTAGGTTAGTATGCTTTCTGTTTCCAAAAGCCTTAAAAATGTTAAGCTGCGTTGGTTTTCTCATGTCTGAGCTACTTGTTTAGTTGCTTGTGAATAACACAAAAGAAGCCAGAAGTGATGATTAACTGCCAGAAATGCGGCCCATATAGTGACCTATATTCAGTGCTGAAAACACCAATTATTGGCCATGGAAAGCATCTCAAACACATCAACATGGCCCACTAAAAGGACATCTTCCATTTCATTATCTTGTAGTGTTTCACTGGAATACAAATAAATATACATTTCCGTGAGATTAGCAAAATCAGGGGAATCGTGTGTTTTAAACTCAGATGCTTTGAATGATCTTTTGGAAGGCCAGCAGCACTTAACAGACAATATCGGGATGTCTTAATTGGATGAAAGCAAAATTATGCAAAAAGCAGAAGATGACCAGACAGGCCACACAGTATCATTGCTTTCTTCAGTCTTTGTTTGCTTCAGTGCTTCCTACTTATTATCTTAAATGTGTTTATACCAAACAGTAAAAAGTTGTTAAATACAGATCATCAAATAGAGAATCTTATTACACGAAAGAAACCGCTTATCCCAAAGCAGACTAAATAGTCTCACCCTTATTAGTTTCCACAACATAAAACCACACAGCTCGTGCAGTGTTTGCCTGGAAAATGGTGGAGAATTAAAATGCAATCTGATTACATGTGCTCGCAAAATCTTGTTGTCCACTACTACATGTAGGGAGGGTTTAAAAGAGCCGTGTTTCTCCGTGTGTTAGTCGACTCTCTGACAGACATATTTTTGCGGTGAGATGTTTTTGACAGGAGACTTCTGGAGAGGACATGATTGATATCGGGTCTCTGGCTGGGTCACGGTGACATGTGCTGTTGGTGCTGCATTACCACATGTTTCTCAGAAAACTGCGATGATGGGAGAGGAGAAGTGTGTTTTTTTCTCGTCTATAGAAAACTCGAAGCAAATTTCCTGGAAGTGGTGATGTCTGCGAACCCTATTTGGTTTGTTTTTAAAACTTTGCATCAAAAAGAACATTTTCCATCACAGCTTGCATTCGGGGCTAAAGTTTAAATTTAGATTTTGACATATCTCAGCTGGAGTCTTCCACTGTGTGCGTCCCTGGGGCAGTTATGACCAGATGTGCCCCTTTTGCCATATTTTTTGCACCGCTGCTTCGCAAACTGGGCCCCAGCAGTTTCACCGAGGAGGTCAGTCCTCTCCAGTGACAAATCATCCACTTAAATTCGAAACTGCATTTACATTTTTAATCCCAAAGCTTATCAGGTCTTATTACATTCACTTAAAAAATACTGTAAAAGTCAAACTTATACTATCAACGAATAACTCCATAGTCTCTTCCCATCTAACCTGTTATAACTCCAGATTTTTCCTATTCTCTATGTTTTGCTATGTTCTCTATATATAAATGTACACTTAAGAGCCACTTTATTAGGTACACATTGCTTGAGTAAAGCAAATTTAAACAGTTTGAGATGATCTGAACTTTGTGACACTGAGTATTCTCCTGCTGGAAGCAGCCATCAGAAGGAAGTCAGCAAAAATACTGAGGTAGGCTGGGAATTGAAATGATTCTCAGTTGATGTTAAGGGGGCGAAATGTGCAGAGAAAATATCCCTCACACCATTACACCACCAGCAGCAGCTTGAACTGTTGATACAAGGCTGGATGGGTCCATGCTTTCATGCTGTTTATGCCAAATCCTGAAAAACCAAAACTCATTAGACCAGGCAACACTCTTCCGCTCTTATCTTGTCCACTTTTGGAGAGCCCGTGTGAACTGTAGCCTCTTCTGCATACTTCAGCTCAAATGAGTGGTTATTTGAGTTTCTGTTGCTTTCCTATCAGCTTTAAGCAATGTGGTTACTCTTCTCTCACCTCTGATATCAACAAGGCATTTTCACCCAGAGGACTGCTATTCACTGGATATTTTCCCTTGTTCCCACCATTCTCTGTAAACCCTAGAGATAATTGTGTGGGAAATTCCCAGCAGATCAGCAGTTTCTGAAACAGACTGTCCCGTCTGGCACCAACAACTGTGCCACGTTCAGAGTTGCTTAAATCACCTTTCTTCCCCATTCCAATGCTTAATTTGAATTTCTGTAGGTCATCGTGACAAAAAGCCCACTGAGTGCATGTTTTAGTTTTGTGGCATGGCTTCAGGGTATGGTTCACAATGATGCTTGCAATCAAATCTGCATGTTTGTACACATCTATTAATTAGGGCTGGTCGACTATTAAAATTGTCGACGACTGATTTAATAGTCGACGTGTCGTTTGAAGCTTTGTAAGATCCCGAAAGACGCAGGAATAAGCTGTAGGATTTAAGAGTGTAATAACGGACTGAAACAGAAGATGGCAGCACTGCATGTACAAGGATGCCAGCTGCCGTTAAACCCCGAAGAAGAAGTAGCTGTGTCCCAGAATTCATAGCGCGGCCCAGCTCAGTTGTCAACAATGGCGGAAGCTAGTTAGTTTTAATATTACTCTTATTATTCTTTCTGGGTCACAAAATAAACGTTTAACATATTTTCAGGCGAGAATGTAGCTGTGTAAACTTCAAATATCTGCTCGGTTTATCAAAACACCACATATGTTCAAAAGCGCTCCGACGTTTTCGGAGATGTCTGTTACCCACTAGCTCGATAGCTAGCTGGGGGCTAGGCTAACTAGAGCCGTGACAACGCCGGACTCCCGGCTAATCGTTTTCAAACCCACCGCTGTCTTTCGCTACTCAGGTTAAACATATATAACTCACTTAGATAACTTCAAAATGTTATAGTTTGGCTTTTTTTTTGTATTTTATTTGTTCCTGAGTAAATCGGTTTGGCTGAGATTAAAGTTATAGTTTTTACACAGCTAAATAAAGGTCAAGCAGACAGCTGATTATCAGAAGTGTGAGATGCTCGAGAATTTACTCCGGTGTCCTGTTATATTTTAGATATCAAGGAGTTTATTAAACTTCACCGAAACAATCTGCAAATTTCATTAAAATTTAATAAACTATCATCTTGTCTTTATTTTTAGTTAGCACATACCTTAAACACTTAAAGCTGTAAGCTAATGATAGTTATATAAGAGCAGAGCATGCTGGTGCAATAAGCTGTACGTTTTACGTCCAATGGATGATGATCTGATTAGTCGACTAATCCAAAAACAATCGGTGACTAGTCGACTATCAAAATAATCGTTTGTGGCAGCCCTAGTATTAATAAATGCATGTATGTTTGAATGTGCATTTTTTATGTGAAGAAGGTTTAAGAAGGAAGGGGATTCAAAGGAAATCAGAATATTCGATCATAAATAAATGCAGAAATCATTAGATACAAATTTGACGACCGTGAAAGGTAATAAGCTGCACACCAGTTTAAACTCCAAAGCAAAATCCTACCTAAATAATCCTACTTAAGTAATTGTCTAAAAGCTTAAACATCCAAATATGCTTAAGACAGCAAAGCACAAGTATTCCTTATGCAGATTCATATTCACTACATGATTAACTCATAGTATTGATTCATGAATGAGTACATCTCTTTGATGTTATAGCTGGAGATCATTTTACTTTGATCGGTGTTATATATATATATATATATATATATATATATATATACTAAAAAAGCATCATTTATTGGGACATTTATATTTTAAAATGGTAACTATGTAAACTGGGGTTGATGCCACCAAATAACCCCCACCCCCCTGGGTGCATTTAGTGACACATTAACACACACATGCGCTTCTGTAACGATAAATACTTAAAGTCAGTAATTAAATGTTAAAAGATCTTCTAGAACGCTTTAAATGTTTCATTCGCTCATGCATTTGCAGTTTCAGTGGTACAACCAGACATCACTGCAGTGATTTCCACTTGATTATCAGTTTTTACTAACTTAGCCCGGCATCACTCCCTGACCTCCAGGTGTCTTTAGTCTGAAACGTTCCCTTGAGTATCGACAAAAATGTTTCAGGATTTATCTCATCTTCCTGCGGCTGCGAGGACACGAGGTTCACACAATGACAGGAGTGAATACCCTCTCTGTTCACGCACACAGTCTCGCTCTATCTCTCTCCCCATCTCATACACACACATTGTAGAGTCGCCTCCAGTCAAGCGTGTCTTATTGGCCTTCTGTTTGACTTCCTACTCGGCTCGGTGTGTGCGTGAGTCTGTGTGGCGGTGTGAGAGATCCAGATGGAGATGGGTTTATAATCACGGGACAGTTGTTGTTTTTATTATTATTTTATCGTTGTTTTTACTGCTCACTAAACTAAGGGAGAAGAGCGCAGAGGAAAGGAGAGGAGGGGGAGAACTGAATGCAGGAAAGGATGAATAGAAAGCAGGATTTAAAAAAGAAAAGGAAATAAACGGGAAAAGATGATGAGAGGAGGAAGGGATATGGAGGAGAGATTGCAGAAGAAGTGATGGAAGAAGGAGAATCTGAAGGAGAAGAGGGTAGGGAAATAAAGGATGGCAGAGAAGAAAGGAAAACAAGGAGTGTAAAGGTAACAATGGGAGAGGCAAAGAGGAAGCAGGTGAAAGAGGAGAGAAAAGGCAGATAAGAGAAGCGGCATATAATGATGAAAGGTGAGCAGAGAGGAGAAACAGATCAGTTGAAAGCAAGGTTGGAAATGCTTCATCGGAGAGGAGAGGAACCGGTAGAACAAGCTTAAACATGGGTAAATATAAGGAGTAAAAAGATGAGCAGAAGGCAAATTTGCAAAGATCGGGTTTAAACAAGAGAACAAAAAGTGCTGAGGAGTGAAAACAGAAAAAGTGGGGAGAAGTGAGTGGAGATTGATGTAGTGGAGAAATGAAAAGCAGAGGTGAGGAGGAAATGAAAAAAAAGGGTGTAAGATTAGTACATAAGTATAAATGACGGAGGGAGGACACAGATAAGAGGGTGACAAAACCCAAAAAGCCCCGTTAAAACCAAGAGGGTTGGTTCGTACCCAAACACGACAATCGCCACTCCCTCTGGCCCTCACAGACACTGCAATTAATGTTCCAGCTCGAATTTGCTTCAGTGGTCACTCCCTATATTTTACTTTATCCCTTTTCTCCCAGTTTCCATATCTTCATTATTCTCTTTCTCACATAGAAGGATGCTTGTTGTTAAGGTTCATGATTTTATGGATTTTGTGCCTTAATTGGGGCCATTTTTGGACCTGTGCGTGTTTATAGATCTACTATTTAATCAACACACCAATTTTCAGCTGAGCTTCATGAATGCAGCTGAGGAAGCCTAAGTCCACCCTAACTATGTCCCGCTTCTCTTATTTATTCTGATTGGTTGCTGAACACTGGTTGTGTGAATATAATCCTGGAGAAGGTGGAGAATGGTGGAGAGCAACTTGCCTCCTCCCTAATTTTCTTCAAAAACGTCTTTATCCTTTGGCTTGTCTTGGGACGTGCTGGTAACTCCCAACTCAACGTATACTAAACAAAGCTGTAAAAACAACCAAAGCCATAGCATGGGTGGTTTGTTGGTTCCTTCCTCGCTTGTTAGTTTAACCCAGGGTTCCCATCTCTTTCTATTTCCATTTGTTCTTTGTAAGTACTATACATCAGCGGTCCCCAACCTTTTTTGCGCCACGGACCAGTTTATGCCCGACAATATTTTCATGGACCGGCCTTTAAGGCAGCGGTCCGTGGGTCGTTTGGTCCATGAAAATATTGTCGGGCATAAACCGGTCCGTGGCGCAAAAAAGGTTGGGGACCGCTGCTTTAAGGTGTCGCGGATAAATACAACAAAGTAAAACTAGTACCGGTACCGAAAAAAATAAAATTTATTCATAACACGCGTGAAAAGACCAAGGAAAACCAAGTAAATGATAAAAACGATAACAAAATAACACTGAAAACCGATAAAAACCCTGAAAACTATACATTTCACACCTGAGCCTCAACTCTCGCGGCCCGGTACCGGTCCGAGGCCTGGGGGTTGGGGACCGCTGCCATACATCATTAAAAGCTTGTTGAAGAACAGCAGCATTGTTGTATCTGGTATGTTTTGTTTCTTTGAGCCATGAATTTAGGAGCTGTAACACAAACTAACTGGACTTTGGGGTTCAAACGTGCTTGGACACAACACAGATCACCAAGCATGAGTACATCTCTATCTTTGTCTTCATACGACATACCATCACTGGAAAGTTTTGGGGGGCAACCCAAAGAAGAAATTCTTTCTGAAGTAGCACCAATAGCTGAGTTTTCCAATTTACCACTAAGTCCTATGATTTTGTTTACTTCCACGCCTCTGCCTGCCTTCAAATAAACAACTTGTCCTTGGAGAGTCCACACCTCTGGGACTTGGTCACTTTTTTACTGAAGTTTCTGTAAAAATTTTAGTTTTCTGCACATGATATGCGGGCAAAATGTTAAAAATCAACAAGGAGTCCTGCAGCAATGAGTACTGTTAAGCTGGCTACTTGCAGTTTTAGGGCATGTGCATATTTTGAAGAATGACTGAAGGATTTATGCATGAGTTCAGAGGAAAAGTGGTTTTGAAACAAGGGGAGAAAATGAGAGGAAACATGAAGAAAGGGTGAGAAAAAACAACACGAGTGAAGACAAAAAATATAAGTGTGCAAATGTTTTTTCAGATTAGGCGAATGGACTGAAAGATGAGAAAAGACGAGCGAAAGAAGTGAAAAGCAGGACGTGCAAACTTCTCATAGCAACCAAACATTACCTCATTTCAGCGTTTCTTCCTTACTTTTCTCCATCTGCTTTCATTTCCTCTGTCACTTTATCTCTCTCTCTCCGTCCCTCCCACGACATTACAGGGTTCATCCAAGTCGCGTTGACGCCCACTCACCTCCAACATGCTACCTCAGTTTCCATGGTAATCGAGTAACGGCCATGCTACATAAATATATACTTTAACATTCAGCACTCCACAACTCATTAAGAACATCTTCGGATGAAAAATTAATCTCTCGGGGTGTTTTTCTTCTTAAAGGGCCACATCGGCTAAATTAAAAGCACTGACGGCACAAAAACCTGTAAGGTCAGTGGAAAGGAACGCGACCGGGTCAAGTCGTGCAGAATGAACTCGCCGTCTTTCGCAGAAGCATTTAATGAAGGCGGAGAATAAAGTTCAGCAATACAGGTTGACACATGTGAAGCAATCCTCTTCTCTGAAATTCACCCTGATAACAGTTACGTGAAAATAAGCCTTTCACGTGTAATTAATATATCGCAAACATCGCAGACGGCAGATCAAGCTCTGCAGGCCCCCCGCTGATTATTCCTACACGTGATGCTCCTCGTGCTACATGAGCTTTGCCAGGCACCTCTTTTGAGGAAGCCACTCTAATGCTGACATTTCACATCAATCGTGAAGTGTTGGCAAATTATCACTTCCACTTTTGTGTTTTACAAACCTTGAGTGTCCGAACCACAAACAAGCAAGTGCATGCTCTTCAAGCAAATCAGAAAGCCCTTTGAGGTACATTCAATTTTAACCCAAGTACCACACAACAAGTAACTCCAAGCTCTTAGGCTGGCAACACAGAGAAATGAAACAGTGCAGGCTGCTCTCTCTAAATCACAGCTACCACTAATGACAAATTGGCAGCCTTTCTGAGGCAGCTGCTGCAGCAAGCTGGAGTGTGGTTGGGGCACAGGAAAAGGGCACCGGTCAAATCAGGGATGGTGGAAGGTAGAAGGGTGAAGCACTTAAGAATTGGAGGGTGGGATAAGGTCCAAAAGTAGGCACCAATCAGGTGCGTGGTAATCGGTCTACACGTGGTAATCGGTATACAACAAAGTTCAACCAAAACCAAGGGGAAGGAGTGCAGCAACCCTGGGCCACAAAACACATCTATACTACTTCTCTTCTCTTCAAACTGAAACTTGAAACTGAACCGATCCTTTTCATCTCTGAGCTGTTTCAAGTTATCTGAGTTTTGCTTTGAGCCGGAGTGACCATACCCTAGCACACATTTTGATATTAAAGAACTGTCAATTGAGCTTCTTTTCTCTACATCTAGTGCTAATTAAAAAAAAGCAAAATGCAAATTAGAAGTTGTGTTGTGATAAACTCTGAAGTGTCATCTTACTGGACTTTCTAGCAAGAATTGTTTTATACTATCCCTTTGCTGACGAGAACTAAAAGCAATTATTCTTGGCTGAGAACAATAAGAGACTCGTGAAAATTAATCCATGATTGTCGAGGCTAAAACTAGTGACATTAGGGGGTGTAGGCGATGGCTGTGACAGTGAGGCAACAATAAGAGCAGCTATAAAGAAAATTAATGTTTAAATTAAACAGGTAACAGCTGGTAATAGTCATCTGGGTAGATGGGAGGACCTTGGGTGGCAACCACTTTGTAATCCAGTATAATGGTAAAAATGCACGCATGGATAAATGTGTAGTAGTGTTTGCAGAATCTGAGCTCTATAATAATCAGTAAATAGAAATATGATCCACAACTAGTAGCTATCAAAGCACGCTCCTGCAGATTGTGCTCTTCGCTCATTCATAGTTCAGTGGAAACCTACTTTAATTACAGTGTGTGGATGGAACACGATATGCATGAATCTCTGCAGTTGGCTACATGTAGAGAGGCTCCAGCTTTATTTGAAGGGAAGGATTTAATGGGGATGAGATTAGATTCACCAACATTTCATAGAACATTTCAAAGTTTGTGGACTTTGCAAATCATGTCTTTCCAAAGTTGAACTGTCACAGAGTGTCTTGGATTGCAAGGTTATTATCGTTAACGAAAACTAGAAGTGAAAAAACATTTTTGTTAACGGAAATAAAAATAAAAACAAAAAAAGGAAAACTAACTAAAACTGGAATGAGTGTTCACAAAACTAACTAAAATTAACTGAATTTATAGCAAAAATGTGTTTAGTTTTCATTGATGTGTGCGTGTCATGCAATAGTCAAGGGTGAAAATGAAGTTTAGTTTCCAGATTTTTTTCTTGCTGTGTCTCATTATGCCAGCAGGTGGCAGTACGTTAGTCGAGTCGTCTGTGTTGCTGCTCCGTCCACGCGCAGAATCATGTCAGGAAAAGTCAGGAGCCAGAGTCCAATTTGGGATTACTTTGAATATGACTGTGTTTTGGATAAAGCAAGTGTCTTGTAGTGGAAACAGACAAATTATGAGGGACATTTCTAAAGGGAAAAAAATCCCACAAACCTTAAAGTGCACTTGAAAAGCTCACACAAGAAGGCTAACCTAGCTTACCTTGAGAAGGTAAGGGAGCACACTCAACCCTCATCCCCAGAAAACAGAAGCTAACCCCAGGCAAGGCAGCGTGATGCATCCCGAGACAACAGGACGGGGATATCTACACAACTGTGTGAGTCAATTACCTTCAGAAAGTTTATCAATTCACTTGAACCAAAATTACGAACACCCGGTGCTGCGAGAGTTAATAGTCTCATTGGGGCCAAGATATACATTTTATAGTTGCCTGGATTCAATGGTTGTTCATCTGCCTTTATTTATTTATTTATTTAAAGAACCCATAGGTGGGAATGTGAGTTGTCTGTCTCTGCGTGTTAGCCCTGCGACAGACAGGCGACCTGTCCAGGGTGCAGTATGGTAGCTGAAATAGCAACATACCCAAGGATAAGCAGAATGACTGATATGATGAAACTGGGATTTTTGTTACACTTAATTATTGCAAACACAACTAAAACTATAACTGAAACTAATCAAAACTAAACTGAAACTAAGGATTTTCAAAAAAATAAAAACTAAACTAAACTAGCAAACAATTGGTAAAAACTAATTAAAACTGATATAAAATTGAAAATCTGAAGTCAAAACTAAATAAAAATAAAAACTAATGAAAATTGCAAAACTATTAAAACCCTGTTGGATTGTAAGCTAAAACATATTAAAACCAAAAGATGGAAAACTAACAACAAAATGTTTTAAGAAAATAGAAGAAAATAGAAACTTCTTTCACTTTTTTGTGTTTTTCTATGTGCACTACCATCAAAGTTGGATCATGTTTATACAATAAGGATTCTGTAATCACAGGTGTTGCTGCTTCTTTAGAGATGCACATTTACGCACCCCAAGCATGGATTTGCACTTTGTGTGAAACGCTGCATTTTATTTTTAGCAGGAGGAAGACAACTTGCTCCGCATTAGTGCACTTGTTGTGCTTTAGTACATTGTGTAACTACCCTTTAGTGGTTTTTCATTGCAAAACGCTCTGTTTTTACTTAATCAAACATTTACGGCATGTAATTCTTGGCAAAACTGTAACTTAAACTCAAAATTTCGCTCATACTTTACACACACCTGATCAATAAAAGCCACTATATTAAATAGTTGCTTATTCGTGAATCTCTCTTGTGAAACTAGCGGTTTTAATAAGACAAATTCCTTTAGTTAATTCAATGTCGTAATCAGAAGAATGCAAGGTCTGCGTCTTTTTTTAGCACCTGTGATGCCTGCTTTTGCTTCTGAAATACCAGCCACGTGTCTGAGAAATTATATTCATGCAGACTGCAATCTGACAATGTGACATGTTCTGTTAAATGGTGAAATTTGCTTATTTAAATTTCTGCACAGCCTATGGCTCGTGTGTGCATGTAAACACGATGGTGTATGAAAACCATATCACATGTCAGCACTTGGGAAATCTTCAGTTGGAACGATTTCAATCAAAATGAAAAAACTGCGCACATGGAAACCGCTGGCAGCGATGCAGTTCATACATGTGATGCATCATTCATTCAAAAAGAATATAATTGTTGCCTCTGAACATAATCCAGCCCAAATGTGAAAAGAATTTAGTTACACGGCAATGCAATTTCAAGACGACAGACTGCATCTAAGGCAAAACAAAAAAGCTGGCATGTAAATTTTAACAGAAGCAGACAGACACAAAGTTTCATCCTGAGGAGGAGTTGAAATAATTATTAGATATTTTAGCTGAGCGGGAATCGGCTCGGAAACTTCTTGATGTCCCACATGCACAAAAAAGCAGCAACTTGTTGGTTCGGGCAAGTAGTCAGTAGTGCGCACACATACTCGTGCATACGCTGCACTGTCACATAAAGCCACTCATGCATGTAGAGCAAAAATACGTACTCACACACACACACTTGCACTCTATCTCTTCTATCTCTCCCTTTGGAGCAGATGGCTCCACAGTCATAGCTGATGTTTCACACATCAATGAAGCACACCATGTACTCACAACTACCGAATACACAAACTCACTCCATCACACACACTCATGCCATGCAAGTCACAACAGCTGAACGCACTCACACAGATCATGCTTGCACACGCAGACACACGTAACCCTTTGAAACCCAGATGAACTTGGAACGGTTAAACACACACATGCACGGACGCAGTCACACACACTCACACGCGCACAAATCATGCACGCAGCGTCCTCCTCTGTGATAATTTATGGAGCGTGGAGCCACGTTGTCGGAGAATTAGCTCAAATCTTATAGCGCGCACTCACAAACACACAGGTTTAAAGCGCTAACAGCTGAGAGGCAGTGGGTTATGGTGTAGTATTGTCCTGGGTGTTGTTAGGCCTGATGTGAAATAGCCGATAGCACCAAATGAGTATACTGCTCAATAACCCAGCGGCTCAAGGACATTATTGCTTTTATAAGATAGTCGGCAGCACCTGTTGTTTTAACTGAAAACACTCGGCACTAAATGCAGACGTCTGATGAAGAAAATAAAACAGTCCAGAGTTAAGGAGCTATGCTGCTGGAGCTCGGGGGCGAAACGCTGTCACATCCTCAGCGGCAACTTCGGACAAAACAAAAACACAAAGACTCAAAAGGAAGTTCATGTCAACCTTTTATGCCAAGTGGGGTGCAGAAAAGAAGCGTTACTTAACTTCCGGGAATCAATGTTTCTATAGCAACATAACGCCGGCCTCGCTGATATTGGGAAAGGTGTGAAAAATTCCCCGACAGCTGGGCAATCATAAATTAATGTCACCGTGGTGTCGTTGTCATGCCAGCAAAAGCACACATTTAAACACAAGCAGACACACGCGTGATGAAGGACGGAAAATCGATATGCATGTACACCTGTTGAATGATTTCAAATGTTGCTTTAGGACCTTCGTGGACAGCATGAATAGTAACACAGAGCCAAACACAGGCGGCAGGCCCAAATATCTTTGGCACCTTAAAGCAATTAAGGTACAGAAAAACATTTGAGTCAAGGTGTTAGAGTGATTTGTTTTCCTTTGAAGAGGAGCGAAGTGGGTGATATCAGCATGCAGTGTGAGATGCGTTTTCTCTCTGCAGCGGGGAAACGCTCACCTGTCGGACACAAAGGTGTCAAACATCTGAGGAAATTAGACTAAAATGCTGTTTATTATAAGCATTACACAAGGTTTGAATTTTGCATAATAGTTTCAGGTGTTTCTGACATGATAGATGCCTGTAATCAAGGTACTTTTATGCAATAAAGTTAGATGCCTGATACGCCTATAATAATTTTTTTAGGGCTTTGGAACATTTTACCACAGTTCCAAAATATTTTTAAATATTCGTTTGACTTGAGAAAATAATCTCACCAAAAGGTCAAATGTGATTAAAAGCTCCAGATGGACCTCATAGTGAGATTGTTTTCATAGCGGCTGTTTCCATGCGCAACATTGAACTTTGAACCTCAATTTTGAGCCAGCATGGGCACGATGTCCTTAAAGAGGTTAATTAAATTAAAGTCTTCCATTTTCATGACATCTGAGAAAGTCCATCTGCTGGCGATAATGATTGAAAGAACAAGAAGAGAGGGACGCTGCTGTAGCTCACCTTGTTGAGCAGGCGACCCATGTTCCACCTTGCCGTATGGTGTCCTGAGTTTGAGTGCTCTTTAAACCATTTCAGACATGTTGATCCTTTGGAGCAGTGTTGCCAACTTAGCGACTTTGTCGCTATATTTAGCGAGTTTTCAGAAAAAAAGACGTGAAAGACATTACAAAAAACAATAATTGCTAAAAGAAATTTAATTTGTAGTTCTAAATAAATTCTAAATGCATTTAAGACGTTTTTTGCTCACTTTGTCTCGTCCACGATGTTATTTCTCTCTCCAGCAGCGTAGGTTACAATCACATTAGCATGACCGATTATGCAAATTAGGTGATGACGTCATTTAGCGACTTCTAGCGACTTTTAGGACAACCAATAGCGATTTTCCTTACTGAGGAATTGGCAACACTGCTTTGGAGTCTTTCTCTCTCTACTGTCCTCATGATTAAAAGCTTAACATGCCCAAAAAATAATAAAACATTTCAAAAAGAAGTTACTGATCGGGGTGGATAAAAATACATGCTGGTAATGTAGCATGGATAAAATAAAAACATGGTATAGTCAGCCTAGAGGTACAGAGCTAGGCTAGCTGTTTCCCCCTGTTTCGCTCCTAAGCTATGCTAACATGCTAATATATGCTAATATTTACTGGACAGATCCTCTCATCTCAACCTTTATCCAAAATGTTACTCGCTAGCCAGTTCTCAAGAAAGAGGTGTGGCAAGGCAAAAGAAGGAAGCTATTGTAGGGCTGGATTCAAACCTTTTTTAAACAATGGGAGATAAGTCTTGATCTGTACTCTCATTCAAGATGTATGCTCCTACATCTCTGTAGCTCTCTGGCAACGCAAGGAGATACACTATGTAAATTAAACCTATACAGAAGCTACGGAAACACACTCGCATGTTGCCGTGGTGTCTTTGTAGTTGCCCAGTGGCAATGACACTAGCATGCTGCTTAGTTGAAAAGTTGTCTTGAACAGAAATAGAAACAACCACAGAGTTTAACATTAAGAGGAAGAAGCACAAAAAAACATCAAAGATCAAAAAACCCTCTATGAGAAGCACTCACATCTCTACAAAACATTCTTTATGACCTCCATCTTCTCTTTAAGATGACGGATCAACAACTGCACAAACATAAAGTAGACAACATCGGTGCTTGTTTGATATATTTCTGACACTTCTCTCTGGTGACAGTACACAGCTACAACATCTATATGTGGGTTTACAAAGGTCTGTGTTGCACCCAGAGATCTGATTACTTTTTTCAAGTAACGAGTAAAGTAAGGGATTACTATTGCAAAAACGGTAATTAGATTACCGTTACTTTCCCGTAGGAACGCTGCGTTACTGCGTTACTAAAACCGTGATTTTTTGCGAGAATGTCTCATGACAGTGACGTAAGCGAGTGCGACGTTCCTGACAACAGCTGTGTGCAGATCAACAATGGATCATATATCGAGTGCGGGAGAGAGTATGAGCGTGCAGCGTTTAAAGCGTGGAAGTACTGACCTTACTTTGAGTTTGATTCCATAAAAAGTGACAAAAACATTAGTGTCCGTTGTGCGTGGGAAGAAAACTTCTTTTTACAGCGAAAAAAACCCTAAACAAGCTCCGAGTGCGCTATGACGTAATGGGAAACTCACAGAGAAACTCGCGGATTCTTCCACTGACCGCCGCGGCACACCTGCACCAGGGTAAACCGCCGCCCACTCTACTCCAGCTATACAGGTGAAAATAGAGCAACAGGACCGCTAGTCTGTGACTTTATTTAGTTTCTGCTGTGTTTTACTTGCATCTATTTGAAAGAGTGAGTGTAAACACAAAAAATATTTTATTTTATGTGCTGGAATGTGCAGAAAATAAGTTTAAATGTTAAACTAATTTCTTCCAGTCAGTGAATGTTGCATATAATTAAATTTTTGCTTGATGCATAAAGTTAAAAGATTAAAACTAATAAAACAAGTTTAAAAAAAAGAGACTTTTCCATTTGATTACATTTTGTATGATGGATTATGTAGAAAAAGTAGAATTGGGCTGAAAGATCTATCACTTTATCACCTATTCAGGTTGTAAATCGTGTTTTTAAAAAGTAACTAAGTAATTAATTACTTTTTAAAATAAGTAATCACTAAAGTAACGGGATTACTTTTTTGGGGAAGTAATCAGTAATTAGTTACTTATTACTTTTTTCAAGTAACCAACACTGGTTGCACCTACAGACTACCAATGCACTACCACGCCATGCCCATTTTTCCCCACCAGAGGACACCTACTCTACTGGGCATTTTAGCAGATGCTAATATGTGTCCGTCTGTCTGTGGACAGATGTCTTCACCACAGTAGCAACTCAGCCATGCAAAATGCACTCTTAAAACTTTACAGCTGTGTAGCTGTCATCAGATTGTGTCCAAAGATGGGTGATAACTGGATAACTGTACTGTAATGTAGTGTAATTGATACAACCAACACTGAGAAAAGGTTATGTTGAGTAATTCAAACTGTTTAAGGTAACTTTTTGATC
Source organism: Neolamprologus multifasciatus (assembly GCF_963576455.1). NCBI lineage: Eukaryota > Metazoa > Chordata > Actinopteri > Cichliformes > Cichlidae > Neolamprologus > Neolamprologus multifasciatus. Next base: position 29,920,601 of record NC_140451.1, read on the forward strand.
ATGCAAAAAAATGCTAAAAATATCGTTTGCTAAACGAGGAGTTTGACTCAAAGTTGAGTCATTTGAGTTGAAGGAAAGTCATCTATCCCACTGATCCCAACACTATTTTGGCGTCAGACTCAGCTGCCTATTTCTGCTCATGTCTCTCTCATGCAGTTCTTTTGTGCTGGTGCAAACATATCACTCTCATTTTCTGTGCACAGGCCATGTTATTTGAATTTTTAAAACCTCATCATTTCATGCAATTTCATCAGACCTGGCTGCGCTAAAGAACTTGAGGATAAAATTAGCTTGGGTATATGAGGATCCAAGGTGACTGGTGATAGTCATGTGTGGTTGTTTGCCAATTAAAACTCTTGATATAGCTTTCTATTCCTGGATTACGTGACGAACAGAGTTGAATACGTGCCACTGAAATGCCACCGTTTGCTTCTGTGGGTAATTAAAGAACATTTTATTTATGGTACTCTGTTAGCAGTGGAAAGTTTACCTTATGTTTTCTTAGTTGGATATCATTTAACAAGTCTGAAAGCTCTAACTTGTTGAAATTGCTATAACAGCTTCATTAGTTTGTCATCTATTTAATGAAGCACAATAATTAATGTGTTAGACGTAAGTGATCTGCTTTTTTTCTTTGCTTTTTATGACAGTCTTTAATGAGAAATGTGGCTTCAGTGATGAAGTTAGTTAGAAAAAAGTTGGAAATAGGCCCTGTCAAGAAGATAACTTAACAATATATATATAAGAATATATATATATATATAAATATATGAACTTCATTTCAACATGATTAAACATTAAAACCGCTGACAGCTGAAGTGAATAAAATTGATCATCTCATTACAACACAATCGTCTCCTGGGAAACACTTGGTGGCACATACCACCCAGCTAAGCATTTTTTCAGACCAGGCATGCCCCCCCCCCCCCCCCCCCATCTCCCCACTGTGAGCAGATATTGCAGTACATTTCATCCTTTGTCCCATCCTATCCAAATATTCAACACATTTCCCCAAAAATGCACAGATCAAACAAAGCTCCTGCATTACTGATTAAGAGATAGAATGGCAACTGAAGTGAAAGTTAGTTGCTTTAATGGTTAGTGGACTGAAAGAAGTACACCAATATAGAACCAAAAGTTAGGAAAATAACATTCAAATGAAACAGAATATATTTCTCCATCACATGACTTATGCCACTTCGATAACCTGCACAGTATCTGTTTATTTTTAAAATAGATATATCCAGATTTCAAACTGCTTCTCAGTACAGTGTAGTAATATTTTTAAAATAAACATCGTATTTCTATAAACTGTGCTGCCAGACTATGGGTTTAAAGCCCAGAGTTTTTGTCTGCATCCAAATGAAAAAAACAGCAGACAAACTTGGATGTCAATATGTTTGAGACTTAACTTGAAGTTCCTAAAAATTGGTCTATTTAGCATGAGAAAGAAATAAAACCCGAACCTAACCCTAACTCTGACCTTAGATGGATCACCAGAGACCCCCTGGATGTAAAGAGGTTAATAGGGACTAAAATCACAGCAGCTATTTTTTAATGAGTAGTAAGAGGTTAAGCAAAGGTTAGTTGCTTAATTCGCTTAATGTATTATTTGTCTTTTACTCTACTATATATTGTAAGATAAAGACACTACAATATTAGAAGGGGAACCATAAAACTATGATCAACTTAGAAATAGTGAGGAGGAAGAACTCACTTTCAAACAGGAAGCGCCCAGGCGCAGGGAGGAGCGGCTGCAATAGCGCAAATGATTGGATTATGAGGGGAAACTCGAGATAAAGACAGCACGGAGAGACCACAAACAACAAACTAAACGTCATGTTTGCTGGATGATCTTTTTGTTGGATTTCACCGAACATCAACAGTGGGTCAAGGTTCAGACGATGCTTAATTAACAACAACAAATACGCAACATTTAACAGAGATAACATTTCGCTTTTCCTTTGCTCTGTTCCTGTGTTTCCTGGCCAAATGAACAGGTCTTGGATCAGCCTATCCACTGAACCCACAGAGATCCAGCAAGCGATCGTGGGAGTTCGCCTTGTAATCGGAAGGTAGCCGGTTCGAGCCCCGGCTTGGACAGTCTCGGTCGTTGTGTCCTTGGGCAAGACACTTCACCCGTTGCCTACTGGTGGTGGTCAGAGGGCCTGGTGGCGCCAGTGTCCGGCAGCCTCGCCTCTGTCAGTGCGCCCCAGGGTGGCTGTGGCTACAATGTAGCTGCCATCACCAGTGTGTGAATGGGTGGATGACTGGATATGTAAAGCGCTTTGGGGTCCTTAGGACAGGCCATTTACCATTTACCATGAACAAGTATTCTTAAGAGTAATACTATATTGCAGTCATTAATTTTCCACTTTCACTCACTATTCAGAACTAAAAAATCAACATTAGTATCTCCTAACCATGACCATAATTATCCTTGAAGTCAGTCAAGTGTTTATTATCGTCACCGTATCATCAAAAATCCCCTTACTTTGAAAACCTGTGATCTTTTTCTAGCCTAACCAAACCTCAGTCACAGCAGGGTGAAATCACAAGACACAGTCGCAGTTTTTTAAGGACACTAAGAAATAACTTGTCGAGTTCTTAAGAAACGCTGACAGATTCAGCAAGCAGAAATCCCCAAAAGATAAACACGCAGGCTTTGTTTTTCCTGTTGTTGTTTCCTCACTCTGTTTTTAGGAAATTTGGAAGATATAGCATTGCTAATAAAAGTGTTTGATAAGAAATCACTTCTTTATATCACTCTAGTTAATATAGAGCGTAAACACACAAAAAAAGAGTGGTTGAGGGGGTGTTTGGAGGCGATGGTACAAAAATTTAATTAAGGGCTTTAATATTAATGCTTCATTACATGCTGGTGCAGTGTGCATGGACTTAAATCCACTTTAATTTTAACAACTTAGTCTGTGCATTGTTGCTTTTTTATTAAAAACACAATAACACAATCCAGAGTGCTTTGGCTGCACAGCGCTCCGCCGCTGCTGTGGGCTCTGTTGTGCTTTCTAGTTAATTGCACGCTAAGTCAAATGCATTGTTGATTTTCTGTTGTCCAGCCGGGCTCTCCTGAAGACGTATAACCCTATCATTTCACCATGACAAGCCATCGTCATTTATGATCAATGGCTGCTATTAAAAGTATCGACACAGGTGAAATATGATCTAACGGTCCTATCACATGAGGCGAGCTGGTTGGAGTGATAGAGATGGAGTAGAGATTTAAAATGACTTCTTTATCAGCAGAACGCTGGCTTTTAATTGATTTGTAATGGCCAAATGCACAGCTCCCATCAGCGCTTTTGCTGATAGAACATAAAATCAGCCATGTTTTTGCCATGCCAGGGTTAAGCGTGAAACTTTTGATCGATTTAAAATGACAGACTCGTTTTATTTCTTCTAAACCTCGCAGCAAGTGTTTTATGCCTAATGAGCTTACTGTAGTTCTGCCCTTACACAACCTCTTGACGTCTCATGTGATGTGTCTCTTTGAAGCCTGTTGGAATCTTTGGCGCATCTCTACAAGGACTCTCGGTAATTATGTTTGCCTGCAACAGTCAGCACGAATGAAGTACAAGGTTTAGTCTGAGTTAAGAGAACTAGAAAAAAAGAGTCAAGACGCGCGTGACTCATCTGGTCGGGTCGAAGCATCCCACACAGTTTCATGACACCACAGTCGTTCTGAATAACTAATTTTCATTCAGGTTTTAATAAAATGCAGCGAGGGGTTTTTAATTAGTCTCTAAATGTTATCTGACTTTATTTTTAGATACTCCCCACTTCATTAACATAAGGAGGCTCGTGATAAGAAGATAAAGGTGAAATTTACACTACAAGATGTGCAGAAAACTGAGCGAATATGATCCAAGTGCATGTGTTTGAAACAGAGTGCTGTTGTAAAAGCGCTGAAGTGGCGTGTCAAACGGAGGATAAATGCAAATGTAAAGAGAGAACACCTACCTGACTTTTTAACTGAACTCAATCAGTAAACATTTGAAAGGTTAAAAGGGAAAAAAATCTAATCCCGAGCATGTTTGAGCACGGACTCGGAGCCAGAGAAGCTCTTAGTGCAACAGACGGGGACCCGCACCAGCCTCCCCA